>NC_133093.1:4438500-4738500 GCF_019914945.1 Typha latifolia
AGTGTATTTTTTCATGTATATAAGCTTTACACAAGTCTAGAATATCTCTGATTTGAAGAATTGCAAAATTATTGGAGAAAAGCTGTCGAGTTCACACCGTGTTCACAAACGCGTTCGAACGCGGGTACTGCGTTCACACAGATAGAGAGCCGCATTCACAAACGCGTTCGAACGCGGGTGCGTTCACACAGACAGAGAGCTGCGTTCACAAATGCGTTCGAACGCGGGTACTGCGTTCACACAGACCAAGAGCTGCGTTCACAAACGCGTTCGAACGCAACTTGGAGAATTCAAGTTGTCGCGTTTGGACGCACTCGGGCCCGTTCGAACGCACCTAATTTCAAGTCATGCCATTTGAACGCACCCGTGCCGCATTCGAACGCACCAATGAAGTTTGATAAAATTGGACTTTCGTGAGTACGGATAAGACTTGGATTTGGCTCTATCTTGGAGATCATATATAAAGATTGTGATGCCCTATCTCTAGGGTGGTTGAAGAAGCATTGTTGAAAGAGACTTCTTGATGCTACATTGGTTCTTCAACTATCAAGGTTCCACTCATCTATAAAACTTAATCTTTCGTCTTAAGGGCTATCTAGACGAAAGTTCAATCTCGAGGGTTACTGAGGTTGGACTTCAATCACGAGAAGCAGTGAATCGTGGGTTCTAGCGAGCAAGACTGAGAAGAACAAAGTCGTTTGGATCGACGGGTTGTTTTGTGAGTCAGTCTTGTAATTGCTACTATTCTAGTGATTGGTTTTGATCCGAGTTTGGATTCGTGGTTTTTTCTCGTTTGGGTTTTTCCATGTTAAAATCTTAGCGTTCATCTCTGCTTTCGTTCCTAATATTTCTACGGACTTTTACTTAAGCGAACGAGCGATATCATTGCCTAGTATTTAGATACATACTTGTATCTAGGGTTTTTTCAAGACTGTATCGGTATCCACATGTGCAGAAGGAAGTTATCTCCAAGATAGTGGCCGAGATGTTGGAGCAAGGCCTCATACAAGCAAGTCGTAGCTCTTACTCATCGCACATATTATTGGTGCGGAAGAAGGATGGGTCGTGGCATTTTTTGTCAACTATCGGGCACTAAACGCTATTCCGTCAAGGACCGATATCCCGTTTCGGTCATAGAGGAGCTGCTGGACGAGCTTGCAGGTGGGAGCATATTCAGCAAACTTGACTTGAGGGCCAGGTATAATCAAATTAGAGTTCACCCGGCAGATGTGCACAAAATTGCATTTTGGACTCTGAATGAGCACTACGAGTTCGGGAGATGCCATTTGGTCTCACCAATGCTCCAGCTACTTTTTGAGGCGTCATGAATGATATTTTCTGACCTCTTCTGCGACGGTAAGTCTTGGTATTCTGTGATGATATTTTGGTATACAGTAGGACTAAAATTGAGCATTGGTAGTATTTAAAGGATGTGCTGAATTTGTTGAAGCAAAACTAGCTGAAGATTAAGAAGTCCAAGTGCCTATGGGGAGTACCACAAGTGGAGTATTTAGGCCACATCATCACAGCGGAAAGAGTGGCAGTGGATCCTCAAAAGGTGGCGTGCATGATTAGCCGATCCCTACTTCCACCATAGGATTGCGCGGCTTCTTTAGGCTAACCAGGTATTATTGCCACTTCATCGCTGGGTATGGCAAGATTGCTGCTCCTCTCACTTCTTTGCTGAGAAATGACTCTTTTAGATGGATAGAGGAAGCCACTATAGCCTTTGAAAATTAAAAGCAACAATGACAACGACGCCCGAACTTCACCAAAGAGTTTGTTGTAGAATGCGATGCGTTGGGAGTTAGCATAGGAGTTGTATTAATGCAAGGACGACATCCCATAGCCTTTCTCAGGAAGGCTTTATCACAAAAATCCCAATAATTATCGACCTACAAGAGGGAGATGTTGACAATTCTACATGCGGTGACAAAGTGGAGGCCTTATTTGATCGGTAGACGATTTATTATTCGAACTGATCAAAAGAGCCTTCCATACTTTATGGGATAGTGAATTCACACTCAAGCACAGAAGAAATGGGTCATAAAATTGCTAGGGTATGATTATGAAATTCAGTACAAGAAGGAGACGGAAAATAGAGCGGCGGATGCACTATCGCGTCAACCCGATACCGCCGAGCTCACAATATTTTCTTTTCCCATTTTTCCTTTTCTTGACGAGCTGAGGTATGCATGTACATCTGACCCAGATGTTATGAGGTTGTTGATCCGTAGCGCCATCCGGAGTTGGAAAACCGAGGTGGTTTGCTGTTGGACCGCGAATGCATCCAAGTGCCCGCAAATGACGGATTACAGTAGAAATTGTTGGAGAACTTCCACCAACTCTGGAGGCTGGTCATGAGGGTGTCTTGAGGACTTATAGGAGGATATCACAGAGCTGCACATGGCTAGGACTAAGGCGAGATGTGAGGAGTTTTGTCCGTACTTGCAAAGTCTATCAAAGGGCGAAAGCAACCACATTGAAACCGGCTAGATTACTTCAGTCTCTATCGATACTAGACCTTGTTTGGGAAGATATTTCTATGGATTTCATAGAAGGTCTTCCACTGGTACGTGGCTACTCTATTATTTTTGTGGTGATTGACAAATGAAGCAAGTATGCGCACTTTTCTGCATTGTCACATCCATTCTCAGCCAAGCTGTTGCTCAAATTTTTGTGAGAGATGTTGCTAGGTTGCATGGCATGCCACACACGATTGTCTCCGATCGTGATCGTGTATTTTTGAGCGACTATTAGATAGAGTTGTTTAGATTGTAATGGACTCGATTAAACTTTAGTTTGGCCTACCATCCACAGACGGACGGCCAAACCAAGGTGGTCAATTAAGGCATTGAGCAGTATAAGCGGTGCTTTATGGAGAGATGCCGAGATGATGGTTGGAGTTCTTACTATTGGCGGAGTGGTCTTATAACACCGCCCACCACAGCAGTATTTGCATGACTCCATTCGAGGTGGTGTATGGGCGCACGGCTTCGACAATACGCACCTATGAACTTGTGGTATTTGCGGATCGGACGGAGGTGGACTTGGCATTGATGGATAGAGACGTCACATTGAGGAGGTTGTGTGGCTATCTTAAACTTGCTCAAAATAATATGACGTAATTTTATGATCGCAGCCATGGGGAGCAGAGTTTGACATCGACAATTGGGTGTTCGTGAGGGTGCAACCATACCGACAGGTGACCTTGCAACTGATGCGAAATCAGAAGTTAGCACATCGCTACTTTGGTCCATTTCGAGTGTTAGAGTGTATCGGTTCAGTTGCGTATCGCTTGGAGCTACATGAGGGGTCGAGAGTACATCCGGTCTTCTATGTTTCATTACTAGTTCGTGTACTTGCTAGATGCCGACGATGTCATGGTACCAGATTTGGGATTTAGGTACTAGTCGAGTGGCTTGGCAAACCATCCGAAAAGGTGACATGGGAGTTGGAGACGGACATCTTAGAGCATTTCTCTAACTTTATGATAGGCTCTGATACCACTTTGATAAACTCTGATACAAATTGATAGGCTCTAATACCAAATGATAGGCTTTGATATCAAATTGATAAGATCTGCAACCAAAAGATCGGCTACGAAATAATTCCTTAAGATCTAAATTTATTGTAGGAAGTAGTCTGCACAACTGTGGGAACATATTCGTCAGATATTCTATGGTAGCTATAAAATTATAAAATCAATTGGGTTAGATTCATAACTTCCTAATATACAATGTTCGTATTTATGCCCTTCACAGATTCAAACTGTAGTAGGGACAAAAATATGGAATAACGTGGGTGATGATGGTGGTGACGAGTGGAGTGGATGTTAGAGTTATGGATGGGTATGGAGGGTGGATTGTGGAAGTGATTAAGGGAAGTAGACGAAGGGAACAAAGTTGTTGAGATTCCAAAGAAGAGGGGTGGCTCGACAGTCGGTGGAGATTAGAGTTAGGAGAAACCTTGCCAACGGTAGAGGTGGAAGGATGGTGAAGAGGGAGGAGGGAGAATTCTAGAGAGAAGATATGAGGCAAGAAATCAATAATCCAATTCCATAGTGAAGTTGACTGCCATACACATATTTATAAAGGCTAGCCAACAAGTCCTAAAACAATATGAAACCCTAACAAACCAACTAAACCAGTATTCCTAATCTTTCCTGATTACCTCTCTAATTAAGCTTTCGCTTTGTCACAGATAGATTTTGAATCTGGAGAAGTAATGAATACAAAAGTTGTAGATCTGGAGGTTGGCGACCTTATCCAACTAGTTTTATATTATTTAGATATGTGTAGAATATTTTACAAATATTTTCCTGAAATTGCGCAGAATTAGATTTAGCTAATTAAAAAAAAATCCTAACCTACTGAGAGTTTAACTAAACCAAATAACCAAATAAGATAATTAGACTCTTCTAGAATCTCCATTGAGCCTAATCTCCTTTTGATGTGATCCGATTTGATCTGATTCGTATCAATCTACCACGCTTCGCCCCACCTTGCCCTTAAGGTGAAAAGTCAGGGAAACTCTCCAAAATGTTAGTCTCCAACTCCCATGTCACCTCATCGAATGGCTTGCCAAACCACTCAACTAGAATCTCCATCTCTAATTTGGTACCATGTCATCGTCGGCGCCTAGCAAGTACATGAACTGGCTCTACAATCTCTATCTCCTCTAATGGCTCTAGTAGAACTAATCCAACGATTTCATAATCTCCAATGAGCAATGAAACATGGAAGATAGGATGCACTCTCAACCCCTCCAGCAGCTCAAAACAATATGCAATCGGACAAATACGCTCCAACACCCGAATGCATCCGCAGTCCAACAACAAACCGCCTCGATTCTCCAACTCTGGATGGCACTCCGGATCATTCAACATCTCCTGCAACAATCTCAAAACATTTGGGTCAGAAGTACATGCATACCTCAGCTCGTCAAGAAAGGGAAAGGTAGGAGAAGTATAAGCTGCAAGCTCAACGGTATCGGGTTAGCACGATAGTGCATCCGCCGCTTTATTTTTCGTTCCCTTCTTATATTGGATTTCACAATCATATCCCAGCAATTTTGTGACCCATCTCTGCTGTGCCGGAGTGTGTATGCGCTATCCCATAAAGTATGGAAGACATCTTTGATCGGTTCGGATAATGAATCGTCTACCGATCAAATAATTGCTTCACTTTGTCACCGCATGTAGAATTGCCAACATCTCTCTTTCATAAGTCGATAATTGCTGAGATTTTTATGATAAAGTCTTACTAAGATAGGCAATGAGATGTCCTTCTTGCATTAGTACAGCTCCTATGCCAACACCTGATGCATCACATTTTACAATGAACTCTTTGGTGAAGTCCAGTAAAGCTAAAATGGGTGCCGTCGTCATTGCATATCCGGCGATGAATCGATGATAATATTCGGTCAGCTCCAAAAATCCTCTCAATCTGGTGGTAGTAGTAAGAATAGGCCAAGCGGTCATACATGCAACCTTTTGAGGATCTGTTGCTACATCATCCGCTGAAATGATGTGGTCTAAATACTCCACTTGTGGTACTTCCCATAGGGACTTTGACTTCTTGATCTTCAATTATTTTTGCTTCAGCACATCCTCCAAATGCCGTCAATACTCCAATTCAGTCCTATTATTATACACCAAAATATCGTCAAAAAATGCCAAGACATTTTTTTGCAAGAGAGGCCAAAACATATCATTCATGAGAGCTTGAAAGGTAGTTGGAGCATTGGTGAGACCAAAAGGCATCACTCAGAACTCATAATGCCCGTATGGAATCTGAAATGCAGTTTTGTGCACATCCGCTAGGTGAACTCTAATTTGATGATACCCGGCCCTTAAGTTAAGCTTACTAAATATAGTCGCCCCTGCAAGCTCGTCCAGCAACTCCTTGATAACCGAAATAGGATACCGGTCCTTGACGATAATAGCGTTTAGTGCTCGATAGTTGACACAAAAATGCCATGTCTCATTCTTTTTCTGCACCAAAAGCTCGGGGGATGAGTATGATCTATGACTTGGATGTATGAGACATTTCTCCAACATCTCGGCTACCATCTTTGAGATAACTTCTTTTTGCACATGTGGATGTCGATATGGCCTCACGTTCATCGGTGCAGCCCTGGGTGCAATCTCTATATGATGGTCCACCGCTCTCCTCGGTGGCAACTCTTGCGGCTCCTCAAACAGTCCAGAAAAGTTATCTAATAAATTAGATAATTCAATTGTAGTACTTGAACTCGTTTGAGGCTCATCTCCTGCTGGTCCTAACTGAAGAAGATAGGCCAAATCATACGCACCAAGCGAAGTTCGAACACCATCAAGCTGCACATCTTTGTTTCCTTGTTTATATTTCATCCACATGCTTTGAAAATCAAATATGTCGGGTCCCAAAATCTGTAACCACTGAGCACCAAGGACAATGTCTGCTCTTCGTAGCACCAACGGATACAAGTCCACAATGATGTCGTGTCCTTGCACCCGTATACCGACTCGGCGACACAAGCTCTCCGCCCTAAGCTTCGTGCTGTCTCCAATAGCAACGTCAAACCCCATAGTCGGTTACATCCAAACCCAATCTCCCTATTAGCCTCTCATCTAGAAAGTTGTGTGTACTCCCCAAATCGATGAGGATGTGCACACAATGCTTTCTAACGAGTCTATCTACTCGTAACGTCCTCGACACGGAAGTACCCGAATATGCATCTATTAATATTTCAGCTTTGATATCTTCCTCAATGCCCTCCATAACGGCCTCCTCATGGGTCTCCTCTGGACACTCTCCATCATCATCAATCTCATCATCCTCCTCAGGACCATCGATAAGCATCACACTCCTCATTGGTTTAGAACATCGATAACCGGGGGTGAAATGCTCATCACATCGAAAGCAAAGGCCCTTCGCTCTTTGCTCCTCCACCTAGGCAGGTGTGAGAGTTGAATGGAGGGTCTTGTGCCTCCTCTAACGCCGGAAGAATGTCTCAAAGGTGGTCGTGGTCTAGTAGTCATAGCCGCTATTTTTAAAACTGTAGAATTTTCAACTAGCGTTGTAGGAGCAAATAGCCCATATCAGTTGTCCCAAATGGTTTTCGCTACCATCTTTAGAGCCTATGCTTTTGTTCTATCCTCATGGCCTTCTCAAAGGCCTCCTGAAGAGTAGCACGAACATCTTCTTGTATCTCCTCTCGCAACCCTGAAATAAATGTACTCATCAATATACGTTCGGGCCACGGTGGCTCACAATGACTACTAACTCTTTCAAACTTAGATTGGTACTCCAATACTGTAGTCCTTTGAACCATCTTGCTTAATGTGGCAGCAAAATCTTCATATACCGCTATCCCAAATTTACGTGTAATCGTCCTACAAAAATCAGCCCATTCGATCAATCCACCACCATGAATAACCGATCTATACCAATGCAATGCCGTTCCTTAGAGGTGAAAGCTTGCCATCTGGACTTTTGCATATTCCGCTGTACCTTGACAATCAAATTATTGTTCAACTTGAAACACCCAATCCATTGGATCATAGCCTTGGAATTTTGGAAAGTCCAAGCGTGCGATTCTCCCCCGAATAGCGTTGTCGGGTTTGCAAAAGATCCTTGGTTCAGGTCTAAACCTTTGTGCATGTTGATCACTTTCTCTAAATCCTCGAGCACGTACATCACCATCGCCATAGGGATCAACCTCATCCTCATAGTGCCAATCCTCCTCATCGATGAAGCGCACCGGTGCCGCACGTCTCTCGGGTTCTACAACCGCTGGTCTTGGGTTTTGTAATGGAGGTGGGGGATGATGTGAAGGCATAGGTAGAAGGGGATCATTGACACTCATATGATGCACCTGAACCTATGGGGTATCGATTTTATAGGGTCCTACCGCTGGTCCATCTTGAAACTCCGTTCGTCGTCGAGGAGATGACGAACCCAATCGATTCACGACATATTCCTTGAATTCATTGTGATCATTTTGTATGTTGTCAACTCTATGCAACAATGTTTGGAACATGCCCCTTAGTTCATCCATATTCGAACCCATGGACGTTGGTTGACTCGGTCCTACCGTGATCGCTCTAAAGGAATCAGCCTCTCAGTTTGGATCATCGTCCATTGAGTCCTCCCTTGTCGGTGTCCTCTCCATATGTCTCCTTGTTGATGTCGTCTTTCTTGTTTCAACCATTAATGGAGGTCTGAGGTTCGCCTACTCTGATACCACTTGATAAGCTCTAATACCAATTAATAGGCTCTGATACCATTTTGATAAGCTTCGATACCAATTGAGAGGCTCTGATACCAAATTGATAAGATCTGGAATCAAAAGATCGCTACGGAATAATTACTTAAGATCTAAATTTATTGCACGCGCAACCGTGGAAAAATATTCGTCAGATATTCTCCGGTAGTCATAAAATTACGAAACCAATTGGGTTGGATCCATAACTTCCTAACTACGATATTCATATTTATGTCCTTCGCAGATTCAACTGTAGCATGGACGAAAATATGGAATAACGGGTGATGTTGATGGTGACGAGTGGAGTGGATGTTAGGGTTATGGATGGGTATGGAGATGAGGGTGGATTGTGGAAGTGATTAAGGGAGGTAGACGAAAGGAACAAAGTGGTTGAGATCCCAAAGAAGAGGGGTGGCTTGACAGTCGAGGGAGATTAGAAGTTAGGAGAAACCTTGCCAATGGTAGAGGTGGAAGGATGGTGAAGAGGGAGGAGGGAGAAGTTTAGAGAGAAGATAGGAGGCAAGAAATTAATAATCTAATTCTATAGTGAAGTTGGCTGCCATCCACATATTTATAAAGGCTAGCTAACAAGTCCTTTAACAATATGAAATCCTAACAAACCAACTAAACTAGTATTTCTTATCTTCTTCGATTACCTCTCAGATTAAGCTTTCACTTTGTCGCAGATAGATTTTGAATCTGGAGAAGTAATGAATATAAAAGTTGTAGATCTGGAGGTTGGCGACCTTATCCAATTGGTTTGATATTATTTAGATATGTGTAAAATATTTTACGAATATTTTCCCAAAATTGTGTGAATTTAGCTAATTAGATAAAATTCTAACCTATTAAGAGTCTAACTAAACCAAATAACCAAATAAGATAATTAGACTCAATCCATTGAGCCTAATCTCCTTTTGATATGATTCGATTTGATGTGATTCGTATCACTTTACACCTTGAGGACAAGGTGGGGGAAGCGTGGTGGGCTGAAACACCTTGCTAGAGTCTTTTCTTATTGCATTAGTTGTTTATTTTCAGAGAAATAAACTTTCTGTAGTTCACGTTCAAACGTGGAATGGAGTGCATTCTAACGCCTGTGCGAACACCTACATCAGTTCGCAAAAATAAAGAACGCAAAATGTGCGTTTGAATGTCGTCGGGCACATTTGAATGCTTGCGTGCGAAAACCTTTATCGGTTCGCATCCAGAGAAAGTCTTTTGTGCGTTCGAACGCGGTCGATCCCATTCGAATGCAATTGGCAAGAGTCCACTAGTATTAGGATTAATAATTGTTATTTTGGCTTGCTGGCTAGCCTCTATAAAGGTGTGGATGGCAACCAAAATTATGATGATGAATGAATATTGGTTTCTATCTTCCTCTATCCTTTCTCTACTCTGTCTACCCTAATCTTCCTCCTCTCTCTTCATCAACCAGCCATCTCTACCGTTGGCAAGGTCTCATCTATCTTCTAATCTCCTTCGTCTATCGAGTCCTCCCTCCTCAGGATCTCGGCCACTTCTCCCTCTTCATCCTTATCCCCAAAACTGTAACAACCATTTTGCATGGCATGACGTTGGCCACAATGTAGTCGGCCTTGTGCCATGCTGCTGGCCCGGCCAACCAGACTAGGCCAGCTAGCTTCGGCGGGCTCGTCGGCGCTGCAGCCGCAACGTCGGCATCCCCATCGCCTCTCCTTTTATATTTCTCTCCCTCTCTCTCACTCTCTTTTCTCTCTCTCAAACTCTCTTTCTCTCTCTCTTCCATTGTTACCGCTGCCGTCGCCGTCCTTGGAAACCACCGCCGCCACCTCCACAAGCGTCGGTGAGCTCCTTTATCTCCCTTCTCTCTCTCTCTCTCTCTCTCTCACTCACACCCGAGCTTGGGCTCGTCGGAGCTGAGCCACCGGCGATAGGTCGGCCGGCCGGCCGGCGCAGATGCGGCGGGTGCCCTCCTCACCGCCTGGGTCTGCACCTCCCTCCCCTCCTCTTTCTCTTCTCTTCTTCTTCTTCCTTCTTTTCTTTCTTTCTTTCTTTTCTTCTACATTTCTTCTTTTTCTCCATTCCCAGTCCCTCCCCCTCCTCTTGCTACAACAGTGCTGGGCTCGGCCCAGCACTATAACAAAAGAGGATTATATTTTATATATACATATATAATTATTTTCTAATGTTAGGTAAATTAGTCTATTTAGATAATTGATTATTTTGATAATTTACACTCACTAATATAATTTTACTAATATTTTTAGTATGATAATTTATTAATTTTAATTATAAACATGGCCTATAAATTTATTTATAGTTTAGTTATTATTTATTAGATTAATATATTTAGTTTCTTTCATAATAATCTTACATTTAAATTTATATTTTATAGCTATTTTTAGTATATTATTATTGTCTAATAGTTTGTATAAAATGGAATAGTAGACTTGCATATTATTTTGGTATAATAGGATAATGACTATTTTGCGTATATTTTATGATTAATTAAATAAAAGTAGGTATTACAAAATAAGTATTAATAATATTATTTTTATATATAGTCGTCTTGGTTATTTACAAAAAGGAGATAAATTACTATTTACTTATTATTTATTCTATAATTAACAAACTAAGATTTTTAGTAAATAAATATAAATTATGGTAATAGCATATTAATATTATCACAATTGAACTTATCCTATGAATCTAATAAATTTTAAACCTAATAAAATATTAAATTTTACTCGAACAGATTATAATCAGATAAATAACTAACTTTATGTTACTTAAACATTTTCATATCCCGAACCCCTTATTTGAGACCTTGTGGACCTTGCTAGTGCTGTGTGACGGTTGATTGATGGACGTGAGGATACTTGTGTTAGGTTTTCTAATAAGAGGTGAGTAGTCTTATCCTCTAGACGCCTTTCTCAAATTAGGTTATATTATATATTATGTACATGCATGTTTTGGCCTCCAGCATGATTATATGACTTTATCTAGAGATGATTACAGTCGATCATATTTTTATTATTGATATAATTTGGCTGAACTTGGATATGAGTATGATGATGATAAATAGAGATGATAAGAGATAATTATACTATTGTAAGGTTATGTCCAGTTGATATGTAGCATGAGTATGCATGTGTTGACTACATAGTTGGAGACTACATTGCATCATTTTTCTCTTGATCGTACTGAATATATGCATATGATCTGTCATTTAGAAGGAAAGCGTGAAATATGATTAATAGGATAATTGATAGAAAGCGTGAGGATACTCGAGTGGGTGTGAGGGTTAGGGCGTGCTTGGAGATGATTGATCGCTCGACATGGTCGTGATCTTGTTGGCCTTACGTCCAAGGTCGTTAGTCTGTGTGCATAGTAGACATTCGGATACATCATTCGCTAGGGCATATGTGGTAAGCTATCCTCACGAGGTTTCTATTAGCTAGGAGGGTGCTCGGTCTAGATGGATTTTAATACCCTTGCGGGTGGCGGGCTATAGTTATATTTGAGATACTCTTGTAGGTGGCGGCGTATGCTCTGAGCCTTCGGACATGATGGACCTCTAGTTAGAGTCTAGACTAGTGGTGAAAATAGCTCGGATATAAATCGATAGTGCTCAATCCATATTCGGATTCATCTTTTAGTTTGGATACAGATTCACATACAAGTATTGGACGCATAGCAAAATCTAAAACCATATTCTAAATTTCTAACCAAACTGACAAAGATATAAACTAGATACGTATCAGCTTTTAAACGGATTGAATCTTTTGATTACCTAATTATCGAATCTTTTGATTTCTAACCATATGATTTCATTATCATTTGATTACTTAATTATCGAGTGATAAATATACATCATATATGATTGCATTTGATATCATAGCATGGTCATAGTTGGCATGCACCATGTGTCATATTTGAGAGAGAGTTGTGATAATAGTATGACATAGAGATCTATTTACTCATTGTCGAGGATTATATACTTTTATCAGTTATGACATTTATCTATATTTAATTTATGTATTATTGAGGATACATTCATATACTCATTCATGACATGATGATCTTTTTGATTCATATTATCCAATATATAATTTACTATCTGTTTGACATCACCGATTCATTGTAAGGTTTATTCACTGAGCTTTTTGCTCATGACTCTCTTATTTATTTTCTAACCCCCTCAGATATGTGATATGTGATAGAGATTTGAGATATCTTGAGGAGATATTTTAGAGCGAGGATGAGGTGAGCTATAGACGTGAGATGATATAGAAGATAGTTTAACCAGATATTGAGTTGTACCATTATTTGATATTTATATTTTATTGTATCAGACGGTGATTTGTATAATACATAGATTATAGTGTACTCGTGTATCAGTTGTTTAGTTGTATCTTGATAGTTTGTTATGACTTGTGTGGGTCCTACCAGATTATATAGTGGTCTAGTGTATATTATTGTAGACTTGGATATTTTTATATGTTAATGATTTATTTAGTTGATAGTATGATTTATTTGATGTTAGATTATGTGAGCATTGATATGTTAGCAGGTAGTATTTGATGATGTTATGATTGTATGTGCACAGGAGTGTATCTATGCGTGATGGGCCCCGCCCGTCCTGTCGCGTGTGCCGCACATGCCGTGTGGGCACGTGGGCGTGCACGTGCCAGTGTCGGGTGGGGGTGTTATAATTTTCCCCCACTCTAGCATATTTTTATCACAATTTTAGTCTGAATCTGTGAAGGGCCCAAAAGCGTAGATCAAGAAGTTACGGATCGACCACCCTTGATTTTATAATTTTAGAATTTCTACTTATCTTTATAACTAGCTAGATTTTTAATTACAGATAAAAATAAAAATAAAAATATAGATGAAAATCTAACTATAATTATATCTTGATTAATTAGAGATTACTTTATAAAATAATAAATAAATACATAAGCCTAGTATTTTATTTGTTACAAAAATAACAATATATAATAAATTAATAGAATTATTTAAAATGTATATCATAAGAATATTAGAATATAAATCTAATAATTATAATTTACAAATCTATCTATTAATCTAATATACATATAAGTAAATAAATAAATAAATAAAGTATTACCTATATTTATGTGTAATAGTTTATAACCTAATTAATCATTAATTAATTTTAATTAACAATAATCATAATGATGAATATGTATTATTATTAAAATAAATAATGTCTAAATCTATTTGTATTAATTAAGACAAAAATACCTAAATAAATAAATAATAAAATTAAAAAGAATAAGGGATCACTAGTACTAGTGATGGGCTTGGCTCAACACTAGCAGCTCGGCCCAGCACTGGCCTACTAAAGTGCTGGGCCGAGCCCAGCACTATTGCAGAAAAATATGAAGGGAAGAAGCAGAGAATAGAAGAAGGGAAGGAAAAGGAGAGAGGTGTGGACCCGGGCCGGCGGGGAGGGCACCGACCACTATTGGCCAGCCAGCGATTGGCCTCTCGTCGGCGGCTTAGCTCCGACGAGCCCGAACTCGGGCGAGAGAGAGAGAGAGAGAAGGAAAGAGAGGGAGAGTGAGAGGTCTCACTAGAGGCGGCGGTGGCTCCAGGGAAGGTGTCGGTAATGGAGAGAAAGTAGTGCGAGATAGAATAGAGAGAGTAGAGTGAGAGGGTGGCCAAGAGAGAGAGAGAGAGAGAGAGAGCGGTGGTGGGGGAAAGGGGGTGGCCGTGCCGGGGCCCGCCATGGCCAGCTGGCCGTGGGCATGTGGCACCCTCACCTATATGGGCACAAGGCCCCACTTTTTTTTTAACCCTACTTGGGTTATTACATTCTCCCCCTTCACACCAAGGAGTTAACCTAGCACTTATCTAGCTATTGGAGGGCTAACAAGCTAGGGTTTATTTGACATTCGGCCACTATTTGGTCGATATCTCGAGATCTAACCATCCAAACCCTGCGATCTTGGATTCGTTGGATAGCTCTTTCTAAGAGCGACAACATATCCAAAATTCAGGAAGATTCGTCGGTTGGATTGTTTGAAGATCTCTTCGAAAATTATGAGCCTAATCGAGTCCAGAACTATTTCAGATCAGATCAAGCTGGTTCGTAACATAAAGATTACCTATGAGATGAATGAGATCAAATATTATATTATTATTTATTCATGTTTCTTTATACAATATATATTTATATAGAAAATATAGATATCTTGATTTATCAATAATTTATATATAATTTATATTTAGAAATTTAGAGATATATTTGAGAAACTATTGGTCTCCTGATTTATGAATATAAATTATATTTAGAAGAATTGAAATCTTGATTATCGAAAGAATTATGACATTTGAGATTCAATATGAATTGGTATAATTGAATACTAATAAAAGTGAGAATTAGAACCCAAATTTCAAGAAGATAAGTTCAAGAAAAAGATTCTTGAAATTTAACGTTGCGACGTGCTACCAAGTGACTACGCAATTAGAAAAAATATTCTCAGATTTTCATTTGTAGTGACTTTAATCTTACTTGATGGCTAGTGAAAAAGTCAATATAGGACTATAGAGTTATCTACTATGACTCTAGACGGATTGGCTATCTAGAAAAGTTTCGAGCGCTAACTTGATGGTGACTAGTAGTGTGATGTGGGCACGGGATAGAATACCCATTAAAGGAAGACATTATGACATATTTACTAATTTTGATGAGTTTTCATGATAGTACACTTTTAATAGAGATAAATTCTTGTTATATTAATTTATCTAATATGAGATATTATGAATGATGTATAATTCAATTTAGCATATATTGAAATTTCAAAATTTAGTAAGAGAGATCATAAAATTATTTATTTTCTAATACGGCTTATATATGTCGTTATGATTCATTTTCTATTATTAGATGTATCATGTGTTGATATTTGTCATTAGATATATTTTTAGTAGAGATGGCTATTTGCTGGGCATCTAGGTCATGAGGACTTGTCATTTTGTAGGAATTTAAGAAGTCGATTAGGGAGAACTGAAGGATGAGTAGTTTTTTTGCCATGTCAACCTATTTTTTTGGATTTGACTAATGATTGGGTTTTCATGTTTCTTTGGGTTTTATCCTAGAGATTCATGGCCATCATGTTTCCAGATCAAGGCATGACACTAGCGCCTTTTATAGACTGCAACATTCTGGCACCAATCTTTTCATGTTTAGTCTCTAGCAAACATATAAAATCTAGCATCTCCTAATAAATCAACTCATTGACACTTTTCCTCTTCTCAAAGTATCAATTCATTTAATCACCTCTTTCTCCCCCTCTTGATCTCTTTTCTTCTCCAAAGACTGTATAAATTTTAAGGCTTTATCCGTCTCAAAAGCCTTTAAAATCTTAATATTCTCTCACTAATGCCACATAGAGAAGCTATAGCAATTAACTCATTGTTAGAAAATTGAGAAAATTAAATATGGTGTAAAAAAGAAAACTTTCAAACCTAAAGATTTTCTTATGAGAGAAAGCTCCATTCTTTGGACTTCCCGGCTTCTTCCACCACCTTTATAATGCTCATTTTCTTTATTCTTTGTTTTACTATGTGAATGCTTCTTCTAGTAGGTTGTTGAGATCTCTTTCCTTTTCTATTCCTCTCATAGTTCCTTATCTTTGGAGATTATTGTTATGAACCATATCTGGAATTATCCATTCATAGGAAAATTCTAAAATTTTTATGGGTGGTAGCCTCGGAAGTCACAGATCTAATGTAACGCCCTCGCCCGACATGAGCAAGAGCACGTGCATGTCCACGCGCCCACACGGCACGGGCGACGCACGCGATAGGTCGGATGGGCCCGTCACGCACAAATACACTCTTGTGCCCATATTATTATGACATTATCAAATAAAATTGCTAACATATCCATGCTCACATAATCCATTACCAAATAAATTATACTATCAATTAGATAAACTTGTTAACATATGAGTGTTCAAGTCCATAGCAACCATAATAGACATATACATAATCTAGCAAGGCCTACACAGGCCACGACAAACCATTAAGATACAACTAAAATCACTAATAGATGAGTACACTATAATCTGACTTGTATTATACAAATCATTGTCTGTACAATAGAGTACAAATATCAAATAATGATACAACTCAATATTTGGATAAATTATCTTCTATACCATCTCACCTCTATAGCTCATCTCATCTTTGCTCTAAAATATCTCTTAAGGATATCTCAATTCGCTATCACGTACCATAATATCTAGGGGTTAGAAAAAAAAAGAGAGTCATGAGTAAAAGGCTCAGTGAATATACCTTACCTCAAATTAGTAATGCCAAATAAAGAATAAATCATATACTGGATAATATAAATCCGAAAGAGCATCACTGTCATGAATGAGTATATGAATGTGTCCTTAATAATAATATATAAATGAAAGGTAGATAACATATCATAATCCTCAATAATAAATAAATAATATGTCACACTATCATCATAACTCTCTCTCAAATATAACACATAATGCATGCCGACCATGACCATGCTATGATATCAAATGCAACCATATATGATGTATATTGACCACTCGATAATCAGGTAATCAGATAGTAATGAAATCATATGCATTTCTCAACATCTCAATCATCAATGTCATCTCTATAAGTCATCATCATACTAGACCACTATGCACCGTCAACACTCGGTACCCAGTCTCAACATCATGCTCGAAGGCTCAGAGCATACTCTGCTATCCGTAAGGAGTATCTCAAATATAATAATACCCTGTCATTCGCTAAGGGTATCAACATCTATCTAGACTGTGCACCCTTCTAGTTGATAGAAATCTCGTGAGGATAATTCACCACATATGCCCTAGGGAATGGCATGTGTCCGAATTTCTATTGCGCATATAAACTAACAACCTCAAACGTAAGGCTATAGGATTGCGACTATGTCGAGCGATCAATCATCCACCAAGTACATCTTAACCCTCGTGCCCACTCGGGTATCTCACGCTTTCTATCAACTATCCTATTAATCACATTTCATACTTTCTTTCTAAATGATAGATCATATGCATATATCTAGTATGATAACAAGTTAATGCATAATAGGAATTTAGGTGGAATAGGAATCAAGAGAAAAATGATGCAATGTAGTTTCCAACCATGTAGTCAACACATGCATACTCATGCTACAGACTAATTATAACAATATAGTTATCTCTAATCATCTCTATTTATCATCATCATACTCATATCCAAGATCAGTCTAATTACATGCATGATAAAATATGCTCGATTGTAATCATCTCCAGATAAAGTTATATAATCATGCTGGAGGCCAAAACATGCATGTACATAATATATAATATAACATAATTTGATAAAGGCGTTTAGGGGATAAGACTTTTCACAATCTGATTAGAAGACATGAACCCCGTATCCGCCACATCCGTCAACCAAGTGTCAACTCATCACTAACAAAATCTACGAGGTCTCAAATAAGGGGTTTAGGGTCTGAAAATATTTAAGTAACATTAGTTAGTCGTTTTTCCAATTAGGATTAGTTCAAATAGAATATAAAGCTTTATTAAGTTTAGAATTACTTCTTTTATTTTGTATATAATTAGATCCACATTATAGGTATGATTCAAATACTAATTCTATTATTATCATAAAATGCTAGTTATAATATAAGGGGAGAGGTGTGTTTATTTTTATGTAAAAATATATACTTATCAAATAAAATAAAAGGCTAAATAACTATAAATAAGATATAAGTATAGACAAGATCTATTTATAATTAAATTTATAATTCTTACTCTATCTTGATTAATCAGGAACTATCTAGTCTTTACTTAATTACACAAAATAATAAATTAATTAATTAATAAGACTAGTATCTTATTCTACACACAACAGTATATAATAAATTAAAAAAATTACTTAAAATGTATATATATATATATATATATTATGAATATTAGTGTATATCTATAGATCTCATGACTATGGTTAAGGAACTGTTTATTAATCTAACAAAACACACACACACACACACACATATATATATATATATATTAAGTAAACCAATATTTATATGTAACAATATAAAACATAATTAATCATTCATTTTTACTAATTATAATAAAGAATAAGCATATTAATGAATAATGTATAATAAATAATTTAAGTATTTCCAATATTTTATGCGTAATAGTTTATAACAATATAATCATTAATTATACTAATTATAATTAATAATAATTGTACTGAAGAATATATATTATTATTACAATAATTGATATCTAAATAATCTATTTGCATTAATTAAGAAAAAATACCTAAATAATTAAATAAATAGAAATAGAAATAAAATAAATAAAAACATTGCCAACACAAAAAGAAGAGGAGGGACTTGAGGGAGAAGAGGAAGAAAGGAAGAAGAAGGAAGAGGAAGAAGAAAATAAGAAGAAGAAAGAAGAGAAGAGAGAGATGAGGGGAAGGAGGAGAGCCGGGCCGGCGAGGAGGGGCTCGGCCACTGCTGGCCAGTCGGTGGCCCGGTTCCAACGAACTCGAGAGAGAACGAGGAAGAAAGGGAGAGAGAGAGAGAGAGAGAGTGAGAGAGAGAGATATAGAGGGGAAGAGAGAGGCCGTGGCGGTGGCGATAGGGCTGGCCACGTCGTGCCCATGAAATTTTTATTTTTATTATTTTTTATTATTTTTTTATGATTGGGTTGTTACATTTTCTTTCCCCGCTTATAAAAATTTCAACTCCGAAATTTAAATCACGCTAGTATTGTAAGAAAATCAACATATCTAGTTCCACTACCTTCTAATCAAATCGATAATTTTCTAATCTCACTTTTTCAAGATCGAGATCGATAATTCATAATTCGTTTATTATTTTACTCATTAATTCCTAACATTACACAACCACAAGTAACTTCCATATAAGGATAAATTCCTAGATCTAAGTCAGTCAAGTAATCACACCATATCCATAGACATCGATAATACCACCGGTCTACAAGAAAGAACGTACACTAATTCTACAATATAAAAAGTGTTGTCATCTATTAATTGTATCATTTTCTACTCCAAAATACCACAACATGTTCACTTCTATCACTTTTTTTGCTAATTGCAATCATACAGTAATAAAATCACATAATTACCTATGATAAAACTAAATTATCTCCAAGATCTACAGAATGTATACTCCGATCCCTAAACATGCTTAATGGATTATCCCTCAATACTATGACTAATACCGAGTAGCACAATAAATACATAATATTTTAAGAACGTCGAAATATTTAACTCATGTTTCTCTTTCTAAATAGATTATGTTGCTAATCTAAACATACTCACCATTATCTCGATATCATCATAGAATTTAAGCAATAGTACAAACTCTCTTATCCAAAGATACACTACTCATATACTTAAACCATTATGCACTTTACTAAACAAATCTGAATGAGATATCACAACTATTCATATAAGACTACTAAATCACAGTCTATGTTCATAATACATTCTTCAAAATACCATACAACTCATCAAATCCAACATATCAATGTTAATCATATTGCAATATCAAATAAAATTTATAGAGCCTTTTGATTCCCTATATTATCTTCCCTCTTAACCTGCAATATCTAAATAGTGAAATTCAAGCTACCTCAAGCAACATACATGATAAAAAAAAAATTATAATGATCTTTCTATCAATTATTTTCTATATCCAAACTATCTATTCATTAATTCATATAGTTCCAATCCAATCATGATCAACTCAATCACTATTGTAAAAGCAATAACTTCCTAGTAAATTCTGTCAAATAATCCAACAGTCTTTTCCAATCACTCGACAATATAATACTCAACTCATAAAATAAATCCATATCCATTTTCTCTTTTATTTTAAATCAACTCACATCCTCAATTTTGTAATTCCTTAAAAATAAAAATTTACAAACTATAATAGAATTATCAATCCTATAATCATCATCTCCTAATCAGATATCTTTATCTTAAAACTCATATGGAAACTTGTAAGTCATTATAATTATTAAAATCAATCTCATCATTCTAAAAAGCTCGCTCAATAACTTCTCGTAATAATTTATCACATAAATCAAAGGTTATAGAAATACTAATATAATCACTTTCTATACATCACTATCTATTTATCGTCTAGCAATATAATAAACATCCGTCAATATACTAAATATGGTCCATCCTATAAAGCAATTAGGCCAACTTCCAAATCGATCATAATGCATAGTCATATCTGTCATATACTCTATATATAATTCTGTCTACATACCTCTCTAGTTGTATTATAAAGACAATATCATAATACCCAATTTTATACCCATATCAAAAAAATCATCATATCTCATTTTTAATAAATAATCACCTAAACCTAATAAGTCCTCAAAAGTTTTAACTTAATATTCTATTACATCCTCCGAACAAAAGTTCACCACATATATTGAATATTTTAATCTTATAAGATTGTTCAAAATTATTTTAAAACATCATCAGTACCACATAGTAATCATAAATCAATATAAGTCTATATATTTTCGACTCAAATCCAACATTATCAAAAACACACAATCTACATGCTATAATATTCTTATCTTCTAAATCTATATCAAAACTAAATAGTAATGCATTTTTCCACTGTCATACAAGGTATATCAAGTGCTACCATCTTAGTAAATTACAATCACCCTATACGGTTTATCTCATTATCATTCTTCCACTTAATCATATCCATATAATTAGTAGTTTCTAAACTAAACTCACTTTCATGTCATCCAAAATTACATTAAATCTCAACTACTAAAATCATTCCTAATTTGTAACCTTAGTTCATGTCATATTTTCAATCTTTATTATCATCTTTGTAAACATCAAGTTAATAATGTAACAGAGACGTTAAACATCTATTTGCTAGTACAATCATAACTTTTATAACTACTAACACAAGCATCTTGCAAAGACAATCTATCATATCAATCATCCTAAAATTTTATAATCCCCAATCATATCATATCGTCTAACATATTTTCACAGTATAAGATCATCCAACTACAATCAATGATTAAAATCCACATAAAGATTCAAATGGGTCTTCCTGCACCTATACCTTTTTACATCATCTCCTAATCCCAAGTGTATCCATTAAAAAAACAAAATCCAAAATATGCAATATCTGTTCAAAATAACCTCAAATCTACTGATAATAATCTTTTCGCACAAAATATATATCTCCACATGTTTACAAATTTTTTTTTTACAGTTTATCACATCATATGAACATATCTATATTTCGATATTATTCTCCACGAGACTATAACACCGCAACATCAATAACATCAATACATGATTTATTAACATTTCTTCCTAGTCATTAGTCGCATAGATAAATTCTCAATATACCAATATCTAAAATTATTCCTATCAATATCGTCAAGCATCAAACTTAATAACCTCAACATTATAACTCAGGCATCTATCTCAATCAATTAATATCAAACTCATTGAGATCGACTACCAGCGTAACCCTAAACAAAATCAACAACTAGTGTACTTGATGGTTTGCTAGATCATCCTTAAATATAAGCTCTGATACCACCTGAATTGTAACGCCCCCGCCTAGCATGGGCATGTGCACGCTCACGCGCCGATATAGCACGTGCGGCGCAGTGATAGGTCGGGCGAGCCCGTCACGCACAGATGCACTCCTGTGCCCATATTATTATGACATCATCAAATAAAACCTGCTAACATATCCATGCTCATATAATCCATCACCAAATAAATTATACTATCAATTAGATAAACTTGTTAACATATGAATGTCTAAGTCCACAACAACCATACTACACAACTACATAACCGGCGGGGCCTACACAAGTCACGACAAACTATCAAGATACAACTAAAATTACTAATACATGAGTACACTATAATCTGACCTGTATTATATAAATCATCATCTATATAATGGAGTACAAATATCAAGTAATGGTACAACTCAATATCTGGATAAACTATCTTCTATACCATCTCACGTCTATAGCTCACCTAATCTTTTCTCTAAAATATCTCCTAAGGATATCTCAAGTTGCTATCACGTACCATAATACCTTGGGGGTTAGAAAAAATAAAGAGATTTCTGAGCAAAATGCTCAATGAATAGACTTTACCCCGGATCAGTGATGCCAAACAGAGAGTAAATCATGTACTGGATAATATGAATCAAAAAGAGCATCATGTCATGAATGAGTATATGAATGTGTCCTCAATAATAATATATGAATGAAAGGTAGATAACATGTCATAACTAATATAGAGGGGAAAATAACATGTCATAACTAATAAAAGTATATAATCCTCGATAATAAATAAACAAATCTTCATGTCATACTATTATCATAATTCTCTCTCAAATATGATATATAATGCATGGCGGCTATGACCATGCTATGATATCAAATACAACCATATATGATATATATTGACCACTCGATAATCAAGTAATCAGATAATAATAAAATCATATGTATTTTTTAATATCTCAGTCATCAATGTCATCATCATACTATACCACTATACACAGTCCACACTCGGTACCCGATCTCAACATCATGCTCGAAGTCTTAGAACATACTCTCTGCTATCCGCAAGGAGTATCACAAATATAACCATACCCTACCATCCACTAAGGGTATCAACATTCATCCATACCGAGCACCCTTCTAGCTGATATAAACCTAGTGAGGATAACTCACCACATATGCTCTAGCGAACGACAGGTGTCCGAATGTCTCCTGCGCACACAAACTAATGACTTCGAACGTAAGGCCATAGGATCGCGACTATGCCGAGCGATCAATCATCCACCAAGCACGTACTAATCCTCGCACCCATTCGGGTATCCTCACGCTTTCTATCAACTATCCTATTTTGGGGTGGGGGGGGGGGGGATTGGGTTGTTACACCATAGCTATTTTTCCTCCTCTCTTCTATCTTTTGTGATTCCAAAATAGCCCAGAAAAAGTGCCCCCAAGCCTAATTTTGAGATGGCTTTATATAGGAGCTGCAAAAGGGTTAAAACTAGAAACCCTAAAAAAGGAAAATATATTTATGGAGATAGTAGAACAATTTTGGGATAATTTCCCAAACTTCAGAAATTCTAGCTATCTCAAATTGGTATGCAACAATAATTTAAGGAATCCAGCCATAGAAATCTGAATTTTAAACCCAAGTTGCGAGATTTCCTAATTTGATTTGGCAAGCTTGAATCTATGAGTTGGATTTAAGTTGTGCTCCTCAGTCCAGTCACTCCATATTCTACTTTGTGCAATCTGGTTTGAATTAAGCTAGTTTTCTTAGCATGAAATAATGGTCTTAGTAAGAATATACAATTAAATCTATAAAATAATTATTGTAAGATGGGAAATAGACTAACATTCAAGGTCTTTAAATGTACTTTTATGCTCTTATCACACCCCTCCAATTAGCTATTGTTAGTCTCTATCAATGAAGGCTTATATAATGAAGATGAGAGTGTAAAACAATGCTAAGCCTTTGTGTAGCTTATTCAAAAACTGAAAAAAAAAAACTAAACCACCATGCTAAAATATGCTCATTCTAACCCACTTTCGTAGGAAATCACGATTGTACTTAGCATGTACAACAAGCCGTTAAACCCCTAGGTTATCCTAGTGTATGAGTTTTATTGTGAAGGATTTCAGCGATGTTACCCACAAACATCTTATGAGTGCAATGAAAATGTAGAACATATAGGATGCAACAAATTCTAATATCCTTTTTTTAGTTTGTATAAACGTGATGCAGTTCTAAGTGGCACACAAAAATCAATACTTTTAGTATAAAATCTGTACACTTTGTCTAATACCTCTAACTTTGTGTGAAGCGATTGCCATAGTAGGGATAACAAGTTTGTGCTAAAAGAAATGCTATATGCATACATAATTTTCGTTCTCTCTCAAGTAAACACACTAATCCTACCTAAAACTTGATTAGAAAAGATTTAAAATTTGAAGCTCTATGTTGCACCTCTTCCTTTGTTTGTTTTTCTTTTCTTACTTTTAGTTGTGACTATGGTTTGTTCAACTCCACTAAGCTCTAGACACAATCCTTTAGTGAGCATTGGACCAATGACTCCCGATCCCGATGGCTTAGGGCATTAGGTGTAGAAACACCCTTACATGTTTAATAACTCAAATCAGTCTACACTTTGAAGTCGAACTAGCCATTTTGATTTTAAAAATCTAACTCTCTTAAGTACTAGTTCGATCCTTTAGCGAGCATTGGACCAATGACTCCCAATCCAGATGGCTTAGGGCATTAGATGTAGAAACACCTTTACATGTTTAAAATCTCAGATTGACTGAATTACAGAGTCAGATTTATATTATAAGAACTTCAGTTATTTCATTATAAAATTTTACAAAAGATGTGGATAAGAATGAATTTTCTGGTTGAGTTTTCAAAAATGATTTGGTATGTTCACTCTCAAGTAGATGTAGCTCTGTATGCATTGATGCGAACCGGGTGAGATCGGATCACATCAAGAGGAGATTGAGCTCAGTGGATTGAGTCTAATTATCTTACCTGCATATTTACTTTAATTAGAGTCTTATTAATTTAGAATTTATTAGTTAGCTAATTCAGCTATGTGCAGTTTTGGAAAAATATTCAAAGGATATATCAAAAATGACCAAATTTTACGAAACTCGCTTGGAGAAGATCAAAGACTTCTTGATCTACAACTTTCATATTCAAGATTTCTCTAGATTCGGACTCTGTGGCAGAACGAAGAATCAATCCGAGAAGAATAAGGAAGGCTGATTTATATCTTATGCAAGTCATGTTTATCTCTAGGTCATATTTATATCTTATGCAAGAACTTAAGGCAAGTCTAGTTAAGTTATGTAAGCTACTAAGACAAGTTCAAGTAAGTCATGTAAGTATATAAGGCAAGTCCTATTTCGAGTCATATAAGTCTTTAGGGTTAGCCTAAGGCAAGTCCTAGTTTGAGTCGTATAAGCCTTTAGGGCTTATACAGGGGCTGGTCGTATAAGTCCTAGCCCGAGGAGGACTCATTGTATCTGACATCTATATATAAAGGGACTAGGCTTCTTTGTTTAGGCATGAAATTGAATGGAAGAAATATTGAGTTAAGTTAAGTTAAATTTATTTACCTTGCATTACTTATCGTCCTTATCTTTTACCCTAGTCGTTAGATCGTTGTTATTTCTAGGAGTAGATCTAAGTTAGAAACCTTAATTCTACCTCCAACCCGTAGCCACCATCACCTATCTCCACCAGCCACCCTATCCTATGGCCGTCCACCACCACTCTTGGTCGTCCGCCACCCCCCGACAACCGTCGCAACGTCGGATGTTTACTATTATGCCCTGTTCTAACTTTGCTCCACTATTTTAATTATATCTTTCCATCTAGAATCCAATTGACGTGAAACTAAAGCCATTAGAACTCTATCTCATGAGGCTACTACCACTTAAGTTTTCATAATCAGCTTATGGACGAATCGTTCTAGATCTAGTCCATAACATGCATATATTGTGTAAAGGTGTGTGTCATTTAGCTATTCCCCAAGCGGGCAACTACCCATCACTCTAATTAGAAATTTTAATCAAATTGTGGTGACTCCTTTATAAGCTTGAAATTGTATGATCTCGTACACTTCTTAAGCAAAACATCAAGTTGACACCAACTTTAAATTAAAATGTCTTTTTTTCTTAAATTTTGTGTTGGGAAATATATGAAATTAGTAGCAACTACATGCACAGAGAATAACGCAAAATAATATGGAAGTAAGTAATCTGGAGAAAAAAAGAAAAGAAGAAGAGCAATGTTTAGAAAGGCGGCAGTGGATGGCGGTCGATCACCCCACCACCTAGTGCCAAGGTGGAAGGCGGGTGACATGGTAGTTTAGCATTTTTATATTAATTATATATAGTATATTTATAATTTTTAATACTAATTTAATATATATATATATATATATATATATATATAATTTGTAATGATGTACTACGCCACAATATCAAATAACATAATCACAATTCACAATTCATAACTATAACAAGTTCACAAATATCACAACTAAATATCCAAAACAAATAATATGATCAAAGATTAGAATTTTTCAAATTCATAACAAGTTCCCAAGAATCACAACCAAATATCCAAAATAAATAACATGATCAAAGATTCAAAATTATCAAATTCACAATCGTCACACCCAAATATCTAACAAGTTCACAATCATTATAAGAATCACATTCATAACAAGTTCACAATCATCACAAAAATCACATTCATAATAAGTTCACATTCAAAATTAGAATTCTAGTCTTCTTCATAGTTTTCATGTGGAGCTTTATTTGCCAATAAATTATCAACCGAATCATCATCAAGCTCTAGCTCAACATCATCATCATCCTCTATTTCCTCATCTGACTAGATCAATTGCTAATCTAGAGAAGTGGAAGGAGTGCTACTAGTAGTAGCTTGAGCAACTCTAACAATCCTCCTTGATGATAAAAATTCTTTCGCACCAGATGCTTCTGTCACTATCTCTCAAGTTAACCCTTCACTTGGGAAGATCTCTTGCTCATGAGGATCATTATCAAACCAATAAATTGCATTATTTCTCTCTTTTGAAGCTACATGATCCTTCTCTTTTGCTATCTTTCGATATTTCGTTCTTGCATTAAATTGTGCAAAAACTAGATCATTCAATCTCTTTACTTCCAACTATTTCTCTTATTGGAATGAATCTAAAAAGAAAGACCAAATTGATAGAAGTCAATTATAATTTAGAATTGACAACTTAATCAATACAATGATACATTACCCATTCAAATGAACTCTAATTTCTTTCACACCCGGACGAACTACATATCAAATTAAGAATCTTAACTGCCATATTTTTCATCTGAGGGGTGCTAGCTCCATATACGCTCCACCAATGAGCTAATAACCAAACAAATTAGAAAGTAACTTATCAACGTATTAATATATGTAAGTGATAAGGCTAAAAGACATATATTTTATTACATATGTTAAAACTGTTAAATATACCCGAGTTGAATTTCTCATTATTAACTTCTCTTGCCAATCTTGCTAGTTGTCTCCCAAAAATTCCACTAGTATCCGTATATGCTTTCTTATACAGATCTAGATAGAAGTTTTCAACACAACTAAGAACACGAATACTATCCATTACATTAAATCACTTTTAATTTCATTACAATCTCTATAAAAATAGTATGAATTTAAATAGTATGTAGTAGTATGGAGATGTGTATCAAACTTTCCATTTATGTAGTAATCAATTGCATCAAGGAAAGGTTTGGAAGACGTCTCATTATTACAAAAATCCCATTGGTGGTTTTCTTTCACCATCAACAACTTGAAGTAACTTTACCACGAGAGTGAAAATTTTAACTACTAATGCCACTTGCCTCCAAAATTGATTATTGAGAATAGTAGAGTAAGCTCTCTTTCCCTTAGCAATTTTTGACCATTTGCATATTGAATATTCATCAGAAGTAAACATAACCTTTAATTTTTTTTCCTTCTCCAAAAGACTTTGTAATGTGAGAAAAGATGGCAAATCTTATAATTTCGGGTCTCACGATCTCCCTTTTTTTGTGTGAATTGACGATCATACTTAATGTCTTATGATGTCCATAAATGAATACCATGACTTCCCCCCACGTTTAATTGCACCTTTAATCTTTCCTTCCTTGGATATCCTCTCTAATATTAAATCTATACAATGGGCAGCACAAGATGTCTAGTATATACAGGGATATTTATCTTTTAGCAACTATGCAACTGCTAAAGTAGTAGCAGCATTACCAGTCTTTGGAGAACATTCTCCTCTCCCATATCTTTGATACCATTACAATAATATTTGATACACTTAGTTAGAGACTTTTTTTATTGTATTATTTATTTATTTTTATTAAAATAAATTTCCTGTAGGTCGCGTTCGAACGCAAAATGGGTCGCGTTCAAATGACTTTGGGAATGCCTGCATCAGATTCGCAAAAACAGAGAACGTGAAATGCATGTTCGAACAAGGTCGGGCATGTTCGAACACCGCGTTAGAAAGTCTGCATCAAGTTCGCATCGACAAATAACACCTTTTGTGCGTTCGAACGTGATCGGGTGCATTCGAACGTGATCGGCAGGAGTCCACTAGAATTAGGGATAATTATTATTATTTTGGCTTGTTGGCTAGCCTCTATAAATGTGTGGATGGTAGCCAAAATTATTATGCTATTAGAATATTAGTTTCTTGCCTCTCTATCTTCTCTCTGTACCCTAATCTCTCTCCTCCCAAAGAAGTGGTCGAGATCCCAAAGAAGAGGGGTGATTCGACAGACGAGGGAGATTAGAAGTGAGGAGAAACCTTACTAACGGTAGAGGTAGAAGGATGGTGAAGAGGGAGGAGGGAGGAGTCTAGAGAGAAGATGAGGCAAGAAATCAAGAATCCACTTCCAATATGAAGTTGGTTGCCATCCACATATTTATAGAGGATAGCCAACAAGTCCTAAAACAATATAAAACCCTAATTCTAGAGGGTTCTCGTCGATCACATTTGAACGCGCCCGATCGCGTTCGAACGCACTCAAAAGCCCCTTCTCTGGATTTGCAAACGCGACACGGGCGTTCACAAGTGATTCAAAGCGGGCGTTCACAAACGCATTCACAAGGCATTCACAAACGCGAGCGTTTACAAGGCGTTCACAAGGCATTCACAAGCGTTCACAAGGTGTTCACAAGGGTTCACAAGCATTTGAACGCGACTCCACATGTATTCAAACGCGTCCTACAGAACTTTATTTTAATGAAAATAAACACCTAATGCAATAAGATCCTAATTAAGTGTATCAGGCCACCACGCTGCCCCCACCTTGCCCTCAAGGTTAAAAGTCAAGGAAACGCTCCAAGATATTAGTCTCCAACTCCTATGTCGCCTCATCAGATGGCTTGCCGAGCCACTCAACTAGAATCTCCATCTCCAATCTAGTACCATGTCGTCGTCGGCGTCTAGCAAGTACTCGAACTGGCTCTACGATCTCTATCTCCTCTAATGGCTCCGGTAGAACCAATCCAACAATCTCATGATCTCCAATGTGCTCTCTCAATAATGAAACATGAAAGACAGGGTACACTCTCGATCCGGCAGCTCCAAATGATATGCAACCGGACCAATACGCTCCAACACCCGAATGCATCCGCGGTCCAGCAGCAAACCGCCTCGATTCTCCAACTCGGGATGGCGCTCCAGGTCATCCATCACCTCCTGCAATAATCTCAAAATATTTGGGTCAGATGTGCATGCAGACCTCAGCTCATCAAGGAAGGGAAAGGTAGGAGATGAATAGGCTGCAAGCTCGGCGGTATCGGGTTGGCACGATAGTGCATTCGCTGCTCTATTTTCCGTTCCCTTCTTGTATTGAATTACATAATCATACCCCAGCAATTTTGTGACCCATCTCTGCTGTGCCAGAGTGTACATGCGCTGTCCCATAAAGTATGGAAGGCTCCTTTGATCGGTTCGGATAATGAATCGTCTATCGATCAAATAAGGCCTCCACTTTAACACCACATGTAGAATTGCCAACATCTCTCTCTCATAAGTCAATAATTAATGATATTTTTGCGATAAAGCCTTACTAAGATAGGCAATAGGATGTCCTTCTTGCATTAAAACTGCTCCTATGCCAACACCCGATGCATCACACTCAACAATGAATTCTTTGGTGAAGTCTCGGTAGCACTAGAATGGGTGCCATGGTCATTGCTATTTTCAATTTCTCAAAGGCTAAAGTGGCTTCATCCGTCCACCTAAAAGAGTCCTTCAACAAATAAGTGAGAGGAGCAGTGATCTTGCTATATTCGGCGATGAATCGACGATAATAACTAGTCAAACCCAAAAATCCTCTCAATCCGATGGTAGTAGTAGGAATAGGCCAAGAAGTCATACATGCAATCGTTTGAGGATCCGCCACTACACCATCCGCTAAAATGATGTGGCCTAAATACTCCACCTTCGGTACTCCCTATAGGCACTTGGACTTCTTGATCTTCAATTGGTTTTGTTCTAACAAATTCAGCACATTCTCCAAATGCCGCCAATGCTCCAATTCAGTCCTGCTATACACCAAAATATCGTCAAAAAATACCGAGACATACCTTCGTAAGAGAGGCCAAAATACATCATTCATGAGGCCTTGAAAGGTAGCTAGAGCATTGGTGAGACTAAAAGGCATCATTCGAAACTCATAATGCCCATCCGAGTCCGAAATGCAGTTTTGTGCACATCCGCCGGGTGAACTCTAATTTGATGATACCCGGCCCTCAAGTCAAGCTTACTAAATATAGTCGCCCCCGCAAGCTCGTCCATTTCCTATCTTTTTTCGCACCAAAAGCACGGGGATGAGTATGAGCTACAACTTGGTTGTATAAGGCCTTGCTCCAACATCTCGACTCCAACATCTCGGCTACCACATGTGGATACCGATATGGCCTCACGTTCGCCGGTGCAGCCTCGAATGCAAACTCTATGCGATGGTTCGCCGCTCTCCTTGGTGGCAACTCTTGCGGCTCCTCAAACAGTCCAGAAAAGTTATCTAATAGATTAGACAATTCAATGATAGTACCTGAACTCGTTTGAGGCTCATTTCCTACTAGTCCTAACTATAGAAGATAGGCCAAATCATACGCACCAAGCAGCCCCACCATAGGCTGCATCGTAGGAATCGGCGAAGTGTGAACCCTATCAAGTCGCACATCTTTGTTTTCTTATTTATATTTCATCCACATGCTTCAAAAATCAAATGTGACGGGTCCCAAACTTTGTAATCACTGAGCACCAAGGACAATGTCCGCTCCTCGTAGCGCCAACGGATACAAGTCCACAATAATGTCGTGTCCTTGCACCCGTATATCGACTCGGCGACATAAGCTCTCCGCCCTAAGCTTCGTGCCGTCTCCAATAGCAACGTCAAACCCTGTAGTCGGTTCAGCATCCAAACCCAATCTCCTCACTAGCCTCTCGTCTAGAAAGTTGTGTGTACTCCCGAATCGATAAGGATATGCACACAATACTTTCTAACGAGTCCGTCTACTACGTAATGTCCTCGGTGCAGAAGTACCCGAATATGCATGCATCGATATTTCAGCCTGGATATCCTCCTCCACACCCTCCTCCACAGTCTCCTCATGGGTCTCCTCTAGATACTCTCCATCATCAACTACCTCATCATCCTCCTCAGGACCATTGATAAGCATCACGCTCCTGATCGGTTTAGAACACTGATGACCGGGGATGAAACACTCATCACATCGAAAGCAAAGGCCCTTCGCTCTTCGCTCCTCCACCTTGGCAGGTGTGAGAGTTCGAATGAGGGGTCTTTTGCCTCCTCTAACGTCGGAAGAAGGTCTCAAATGTGGTCGTGGTCTAGTAGTCACAGCCGCTATTTTTGAAACCACAGAATTTCCAATCGATGTTCTAGGTACAAACATCCCATCTTGGTTGCCCCAATTGGTTTCCGCTTCCATCTTTAGAGCCCTATGCTTTTGTTCCATCCTCACGGCCTTCTCAAAGATCTCCTCAAGAGTAGTAGGACATAGAGCACGAACATCCGCTTGTATCTCCTCTCACAGCCTTAAAATAAATGTACTCATCAATTTACGTTCGGGCCACGGTGGCTCACAACGACTACTAACTCTTTCAAACTCAGCTTGGTACTCTAATACGGTAGTCCTTTGAACCATCTTACTTAATGTGGCAGTAAAATCTTCATGTCACTGTCCCAAATCCGCGTGTAATCCTCTTACAAAAATCAGCCCATCTAGTAAATCCACCACCACGAATAACCGACCTATACCAATGCAATGCCGTTCCTTGGAGGTGGAAGCTTGCCATCTGGACTTTTGCATCTTCCGTTGTATCTCGACAATCAAAATATTGTTCAACTTGAAACACCCAATTCGTTGGATCACTGCCATGGAATTTTAGAAAGTCCAAGCATGCGGTTCTCCCCCGAATAGCATTGTCGGGTTCGCGAAGGATTCTTGGTTCAGGTCTAAACCTTTGTGCATGTTGATCACCTTCTCTAAATCCTCGAGCACATACATCACCATATCCATAGGGATGAACCTCATCCTCATAGTGCAAATCCTCCTCATCGACGAAGCGCACCGGTGCCGCACGTCTCTCGGGTTCTTCCACCGCTGGTCTTGGGTTTTGTAACGGAGGTGGGGGATGATGTGAAGGCATAGGTAGGAGGGGATAATTGACACTCATATGATGCACCTGAACCTGTGGGGTATCGATTTTATAGGATCCTACCGCTGGTCCATCTTGAAACTCCGTTTGTCGTCGAGGAGATGACGAACCCAATCGATTCACGACATATTCAATGAATTCATTGTGATCATTTTGTATGTTGTCAACTCTATGCAACAATATTTGGAACATGCCCCTTAGTTCATCCATATTTGAACTCATGGACGTTGGTTGACTCGGTCCTACCGTGGTCACTCCAAAAGAATCGGCCTCATAGTTAGGATCATCGTGCATTAAGTCCTCCCTTGTCGGTGTGCTCTCCATAGGTCTCCTTGTTGATGTCATCTTCCTTGTTTTAACCATTAATAGAGGTTTGAGGTTTCCTTGCTTTGTGATACCAGTTGATAGGCTCTAATACCAATTGATAGGCTCTAATACTAATTGTTAGGCTCTGATATCAATTTGATAAGATTTGGAACCAAAGATAGGATACACTAAGATTCCTTCAAGATCTGAATTTATTATAGAAATCAGTCCATATAATCGAGGAAAAATATTCATCAGATATTCTTCGGTAGTCAGAAAATTACGAAACAGATTAGGTTGGATCTGGAGCTTCTTAATCTACAACTTTTGTATTTACACCCTTCATAGATTAGAACTGTAGCAGGGATGAAAATACGGAATAACGTGGGTGATGGTGGTGGTGACGGGTGGAGTGGATGTTAGGGTTATGGATAGGTATGGAGATGAGGGTGGATTGTGGAAGTGATTAAGGAAAGTAGACAAAGGGAATGAAGTGGTCGAGATCTCAAAGAAGAGGGGTGATTCGACAGACAAGGGAGATTAGAAGTGAGGAGAAACCTTGCTAACGGTAGAGGTGGAAGGATGGTGAAGAGGGAGGAGAGAGGAGTCTAGAGAGAAGATAGGAGGCAAGAAATCAAGAATCCAATTCGAATATGAAGTTGGTTGCCATCCACATATTTTTAGAGGCTAGTCAACAAGTCCTAAAACAATATGAAACCCTAATTCTAGAGGATTCCCGTCGATCGCGTTCGAACGCGCCCGATCGCGTTCGAACGCACTCAAAGCCCTCTTCTCTGGATTTACGAACGCGACACAGATGTTCACAAGTCGTTCGAATGCGGGCATTCACAAGTGCGTTCACAAGGTGTTCACAAACGCGGGCATTCACAAGACGTTCACAAAGCGTTCACAAGGCGTTCACAAGCCTTCACAAGGTGTTCACAAGGGTTCACAAGCGTTCGAACGCGACTCCACCTGCGTTCGAACGCGACCTACAGAAATTTTATTTTAATGAAAATAAATATCTGATGCAATAAGAAAAGATCCTAACTAAGTGTATCAGAATATTAGTTTTTTGCCTCTCTATCTCCTCTCTACTCTAATCTCTCTCCTCTCTCTTTACCAACCTATCACCTCTATTGTTGGCAAGGTCCTTCCAAATTTCTAATATCCCTCGTCTGTCAAGTCCTCCCAATTTTTTAGGATCTTAACCACTTTTTTCCCTTCATCTTTATCCATTAAACAACATCAACCATCCACCATCATCTCCATTATCATCCATAACCCTAACATCCACTCCACCCATCACTACCACCATCATATTATATTTTAGTCCCAGTTTCAGTTCGAATCTATGAAGGGCGTAAATACAAAGAATGTAGAACAGGAAGGTATGGATCGATCCAACTTAGTTTAATAATTTGCTGGCTACGGGAGAATATTTGGTGAATATTTTTCCTCGATTGCGCGGACTGCTTCCTACAATCAATCTCGATCTTGAAGGGATCGTTCCATAGCCTATCAATATTATAGATGTATTTACCTGTATGTGAGTTTTTAGAGCCATCAACAGAATGCAGAAAACTAGCCCCCAACTCACAACTAATACAAATTTATAATGCTTCTTCCTTTTTGATATCTCCAAGCATCAGTCAAAATTGAGCAATCATTTTTTTTCCATGCAACCCTATAATTCTCCAAATCATATTTTGTTTTAGCCACTTGCTTCTTCAAAAGTGGCTCACGTAATTCATGCATAGATGCTGGCTTATACCCTAGGTTATACTGACCAATTGCTTCCATTAATATATGACATGATTTATCATTGATAGCATTAAAAGAGATGCCATATTTATAAGCCCAGTGAGCTAAGTAGTAGTTCACTTTATCTCTTTTTTTTTTTTTTTTTTTTTTTTTTTTTGCAAAGGATACATTTATGTTCGTCTATACCATCTTTCCCCACTATCTAACTACAACTTCTGGATCAATAGAGTTTATCCATAAGACCTCTACTCCTTGGTCTTTACTGCCAACATCTGAAATTTCTAAATCTTTATTCTCTTTACATATGTTTACTTATGCCTTTAATTATATTGCATCTCTTGATTTCTCTTCTTTTTTCTTTTGATTCTCCTGTAGATGATTTTTGATAATTTTTTTTGGCCTCATCACTAGCTTTTAGACAAGGCACAACATTGCCTCTAATGTGAGCAGTATGCTTCTTAAATCTACCAATTCCTCCCTTAGTGACCTTCCTACGGAATCTACATTTCACCGTGTTGGCATCATTTTTATTAGGAAGGTATCCATATATCCACCCTAGATCACTAGAGCCAATAGGCACAAAAATTCAGATGATGTAGAGCCAATAGGTCGTCCACCATCACCCTTGGCCGTCCGCCACCCTTCGATGATTGCCGCAACGTCGGATATTTACCGTTTTGCCCTATTCTCGACCTATCTCCACAGTTTTATTTTTAACTTTTTATCTCAACTCCAATTTAGGTGAAACTAGAGTCATTAGAATCCTAATTCACGAGGCTACTAACACCTAAATTTTTATAATTTGATTATGTCTAGATCATTCCATATTTGGTTCGTAACATTGGTATCAAAGTCGACGTTCCTCGGACAATGGTGAATACGTGATCCAAAGCTAACCTAGAGGAGATAGCGACCATGGAGGACCAAAAATTGTCTTTACTTTTCTAGGAGTAGATCATAGCCATAGAACCTCCAAAGCTTCCAAATCCTAGCCATAACCTTCCACCAGTAGCTACCCTACCCTACAGCTGTCCACCACCACCCTTGGTTATCCGCCACCCTCCAACGACTGCCGCAACGTCGGATATTTACCGTTGAGGCTACCACCACCAAAATTTTCATAATTTTATTACGTCCGGATCATTCCAGATCTGGTTCATAACATAGATCTAGCCACAGATGTTGTTTGAGAGGAACTAATTGCTGTATCTGATTAGTTTTACTCTGTATATAAAATTGAGGCCATTGGGTAATTCACAAACTAATTAGCAAAATAATAATTAATTGGGTAATTGATTAATTGATTAATTTACAAGCTAACTAACATAAGAGACTAACAAACTAACTAATAGTCTAGCATATCAGATTAACAAAGTTACAAACTAACTAGGTTATCAGATTAATAGTTAAAGAAAAAAATTACTAAGTGCAGAAGTTTTTTTTTTTTTTTTGAATCAAGATATAAACAAATTCAAAACAATTCAAACTAATTAACTTCTCTAGCTTTCTAATTAGCAATTAATTCCTCTAGCATAACAAATTAACAATAATTACTAATTAAGCATTAGAAAACTAAGAGTGATAGTCAGAGTGTCCGACGTGAAAGAATTCAAAAACATCTACATTTAAATTACTAATTACAGTAATTAGTTTTCTAATTACTAATTACTAATTAGAAAACTAATCATTGTAATTAATAATTATAGTGAATCAATGATAGTCATTACTCACTACTCACTAGTCAAAGTGTTCAACAGTGTTAGTTTTCTAATTACTAATTAGAAAACTAACACTGTCGGCTTTCTTATCTACAATTAGCATTTAGCAAACTAATTAGCTCAATAGTCATTATTCATTATTAATTAATCTTAATCATTAATCAACTATTGAAACTGTGAAAAAAAAGCAAAAATTAAAGAAAACTAAAGAAGCAGAGAAGCAAAGCATTTCCTGCTTCTTTAGTTAATTAATCAAACCCTTTTATTGCTACAGTAAATCAGTAATTAAGTTTTAAATACTATAGCAGTAATTGAGAGAGGGAGACCAAAGAAGAGGGGGTCGGTGGAGGTTGAGGGAGGGGATTTTTAGGGCTCGTAGAGATCGAGAGTGAGGAGAGAGAAAGATGGGGTTAGTTTTATTAAATAGTTAACGAGTTTGAAGATCCGACTCGCTATCGAATCAAATCCATCACTATTGAGCTCTCCAGCAAAACAATTTAGCTCGCTGCCGGCTTGGGCTGTTTTCGGGACGGCCTGCTAACCCGCCTTGGCCAATTTTTAAAACACTAAAGAAAAGAACAAAAGAAGAAGGAAAGAAAATTTTGAAAAAAATTATACTCATGCCAAAAATAATCAAACATGCAATATGAAGTGTGTGCAGCCCACCCCCCCCCCCACCCCCCGCCCAACTAAAATCAACGTTTAAAATAAAATCAGAATGAGGATAAATTCGAAAGTGATAGATGTTACCTTGACGCGTAGAAGGCCAGCACAAAATTCAAAGTACCTACAAAAAAGTTAGTAACTACAAAAAAGGAAACGTATATACATTTGTACAAATTTGCCTTCTTAATTATTCATGTTACATAGGCTCGACCAAATCATGCTCCTCCTCAACTTCAACCTCTAACATGTTTTCAAAAAATGGTTTGAGGTGCTGCCCATTCACTTTAAAGATTGAACCGTCTTGAGGATTTGTGAGTTCTACACCGTGAGGGAAAACCATTTTAACAATATATGTGCTAGTCCATTGGGATCTCAACTTACCTGAAAATAGATGCAATCTAGAATTGTACAAGAGGACCTTTTGGGAGGGTTCAAATGTTCGTCTAAGAATGTGTTTATCATGAAAATTTTTCATACAATCCTTAGCACGAGAAGAAGTATCATAGGAATCATTCATCAGTTCATCCAATTCATTAAGCTGAAGCTTACGTTGAAGCTTTTAATAGCCCAATAGGCTTTGTGTTCTAACTCAACTGGTAAGTGGCAAGATTTACCATAAACAAGCCGAAAAGGTGACATTCCAATGGATGATTTGAATGCGGTGCGATATGCCTAAAGCGCTCAATGAGGCGCAAAGACCAGTCCTTGCGATTTGGGTTAATTGTCTTCTGTAAAATATTTTTAATTTACCTATTTGCTATCTTAGCTTGGCCATTTGTTTGAGGGTGATAGGGGTTACAACTTTATGTGTGATGCCGTATTTACGCATAAGTTGCTCAAATGAGCCAATAAAATGTACAAATTTCCATGGGACATAGGAAAAGGTCCCGTAAAATCAATGCCCCAACAATCAAATAAATAATTCTACAACTAAGATTGGGTTAAGAGGCATGTTTCTCCTAAAGATAGCACCTAACTTTTGACAGTTTGTACAAATTTGACAAAAATCATATATGTCTTTAAACAATGTGGGCAAAAATTACAGAAATCTAAATTTTAGATTGTAAAACTTTAAAAGCCGTTTTCTTTGCTAAAAAATGACTACCACATGCTCCAGAATGGCAAAAATTAATGGCACTAGTAAAGTCATGATCTGAAATGCACATTCGAATTATTTAATCAGGTCAGTATTTGAAAATGTATGGATCATCCTAGAAATATTTCTTAATGCCCCTGAAGAATTTATTCTTATCTCGTGACGTCCAATCATGAGGCAAGCAATCTGTGACAAAAAAAGTTCGCTATATTAGTATATCATGTTACTTTTTCTACACTAAATAAAGATTCATCGAGAAAAGTATCATTAAGAGAAATGAGTGTTTTAGCTTCTGGATAATCAAGTGGGACAGATGATCTGCCACCATAGTTTCTACTCCCTTCTTATTCTTGATAGTGAGATGAAATTCTTGTAAGAATAAGATCTAGCTAAAGGGTCTCAATTTAGAGTCTTTCTTTGCTAATAAATACTTGAGAGCTGAGTGGTCAGTATAAACAGTAATATGCAAACCAATGAGATAACATCTAAAGTTTTCAAGTGCAAAAATCTATGGCTAGCAACTCTTTTTCTATTGTCGAATAATAAATTATGCATTATTTAAAGTTCTACTAGCATTGAAAATGACACTTTGTTTCTTATCTTTGCGCTGTCCCAAAACAGCTCCTATAGCAAAATCACTAGCATCACACATTAATTCAAATGGTAAAGTCCAATCTAGTGGCTGAACAATGGGAGCTGAAATTAATGCTTTTCTCGAAGCTTCTCAAAAGCTTGATCACGATCAAGTGTCTAAGAAAATGTCACTTCTTTTAACAAAAGATTACATAAAGGTTTCAAAATTGCACTAAAATTTTTGATAGATCTGCAATAGAAACCAGCATGTCCATGAAACGATCTAATATGATGCAGAACAACATCTTAATTGTAGAATTGAGAAGAAAAAGTAGGGAGAAATAATCAAACCCGAAGAATCCACCAATCGGGGTGTCGGAATCCACCGACGTTGGAATCCACCAACAAATACTCAATAGGCAAAAACTCTCAAAATATTCATTAACCCATAAAAGATGATTACAAGCCTTTATATAGGCCAAATAATAAAAAGATAAAAGACGAAAATAGTCCTAGAAGGTGACTAAAAGACAAGATGAAAAAATAGCCCTAGAAGGTGACTAATCACAACCCTCGTTAAGCCAAAGGGCCACGGGTGCAGCCCTTTTGTGCTTACAAGAATAAATGTGACAAAAAGTGGTGTCCCCACCAACTCTCTCGGGGTGGAAGAAACTCGACCCAGTCGAGTGGCTCTGATAGTACTCCAAAATGTCAAGGTCAAGCTGCTGTAACTCCTCGCGAATGAGAAAACGATGAACCACTCCTTCTGCAGTAGATGTTATTTGATCATCTAAAATAACATCTATCTTTTCTTGTGATGTGAATGGGAAAGGAGAAGTAGTAGGTGGCATAGTAGGGATATTTGGAAGGGTAGTAGATGTAGCATAGGGTTCGGTGGGGATGTGCATAAGTGGATGGTAGGCTACTAGATCCTCAATATTAAAAGTACAACTAATACCATAATCAGGGGGAATATCAATGACATAAGCATTAGCACCAACACGTTGCAAAACTTGGAAAGGTCCTGCACTACGGGCATGCAACTTCCGAATAACTCTTGAAGGGAATCGCTCGGGTCTAAGATGAATCATAACATGATCTCCAACATCGAACTCCTTGGCATGTTTGTGCAAGTCGGCATGTAATTTATACTAGTGATACTCACCTCAATTCGCTTAGTGATCTCTTGATGCAAAGAATGAACATGAAGTGCAAATGTTTCGACAGATTGAGAGACTCTAGAATGAGATGGCATAGGCAACAGATCTAGAGATTTGCATGCTTTAAAACCATGAACAACTTCAAATGGGCTCATGCTAATAGACCTATTAATGGAGTTATTATATGCAAATTGGGCTATAGGAAGAATGGCATCCGAGTTTTTGTTATGATTACCCACGAAACAGCGCAAAAGATTTCCAAAACTACGATTAACAACCTCGGTTTGACCATCAGTTTGAGGATGATAGGCAGTAGAAAATTTTAATTTTGTGCCAACCATGTGCCATAAGGTTTTCCAAAAATAGCTCATAAAGCGAACATCCCTGTCGGAAACAATAGTTTTTGGAAGACCGTATAACTTGATGATATGGGGAAAGTACAATTTGGCCACTTGTGACGCATTAGAGGTCTTAGTACAAGGAATAAAATGGGCCATCTTAGAGAAGCAATCCACAACCACGAGGATTGAATCATGTTTTCCAAATGTGCGAGGCAAGCCCCAGGACAAAATCCATACTAACGTCCTTCCATGGGTAATCAGGCACAGGTAATATAGTGTAAAGTTCAGTGTTTTGTTTTCTGTGCTTTGCTAACTGACAAGTCCTATATTGACCAACTAATTTTGCGACGTCACGTTTGAGACTTGGCCAGTAGAATTGGCGCTCCACTTCCTCAATGGTCTTATCATGTCCAAAATGACCCGATAGACCGCCGGCATGGATCTCCCAAACAAGGAAGTCACGCATGGACTTACGGGGAATACAAAGCTTGTTAGCCTTAAACAGGTAACCGTCTTGGAGGGAATAACTTTCCAAAGCTAAGTTTGGATCAGTCAGCAAAGTGAGAACGATTTCACCAAAGTCCGGACAAGTTGTATAATCTTCCTTCATTTTGTCAAACCTAGTGACTTTGATGCTAATGGTAGACAAAAGGTAAACCCTTCGGCTAAGCACATCAGCCGCCTTATTCTCAACCCCAGCTCTATGTTTGAGTACAAAAGTATACTCCTGTAAGAACTCGATCCAACGATCATGTCTCAAATTTAGTTTCTTCTGAGAATTTAGGAATCGAAGAGCTTCGTGGTCGGAATAAAGCACAAATTCATGCGGAAGTAAATAATGGCGCTAATAGCGTAAAGCTTGAATAATCGCATAAAATTCCTTATCGTAAGTTGAGTACTTTTTCTTAGCCTCATTTAGTTTTTCGCTGAAATAGGCAACAGGATGGCGTTCCTGGCTAAGGACACCGCCGATCCCGATGCCTAAGGCATCACATTCCACCTCGAAAGCTTTAGAAAAGTCAGGAAGACGCATTACAGGCGCTATTGTCATTTTCTTCTTAATCTCTTCAAAAGCTTTATCTACTGCCTTACTCCAATGAAAATCTCCTTTCTTCAAGCAAGCAGTGATCAGCGACATGATAGTACTAAACCCTCGAATGAAGCGGCGATAAAAAGTAGCAAGACCATGAAAGCTACGCACATCATGAATATTTTGTGGTTTCAGCCAATCAACAATTGCCTTGACCTTCTCAGGGTCGGCGCGGACTCCTTTCAAGTAACCGCAAATCATAAGAAGATGACTTGATCGACAAGAAAAGAACACTTCTTCCTATTGCCATAGAGTTGAGCAACACGAAGCGTTAGATAGACTTGACACAAATGGTCCATATGAAGCTCTTTTGATCGACTATAAATCAAAATGTCATCAAAATATACCACAAGAAATTTGCCCATGAATGGGCGAAGCACTTGTGTCATAACACGCATGAAAGTGCTTGGGGTATTTGATAAACCGAAAGACATTACCAACCATTCATACAACCCGTCTTTCATCTTAAAAGCAATTTTCCATTCATCGCCTGGGCGAATTCGGATTTGGTGATAACCACTTTTAAGATCGATCTTAGAAAAAATTGAAACTCTCGCCATCATATCAAGCATGTCATCAAATCGTGGAATGGGAAAACGATATTTGATTGTTATTCTATTGATGGCTCGACTATCGACACACATACGCTAGGATCCATCCTTCTTTGGCGTGAGCAAGGCAGGCACAGCACAAGGGCTTAGGCTCTCGCGGATGAAACCCTTCATAAGAAGTTCATTTACCTGATGTTGCAATTCAACATGTTCGTTGGGGCTCATTCGATAGTGTGGCAAGTTTGGGAGGGACGCTCTAGGGACAAAGTCAATTGCATGTTGGATATCGCGTAAAGGAGGCAATTGGTCCGGCAGATCATCCGGAAACACATCTTGAAACTCATTTAGTATAGGAGCAGATTCGTCGGATGATGGAGTGAGGGTAGTGCTCTCAACTTCACGAGCCACCAAGGCAAACACAATAGAGCCTTGGTTTGCTTCCTTTTCAAATTCTTTAGAATTTATTATGTGCAAACCCTTTTTACTTTGAGCATTTTTCTTGTTATCTTTATTAATTATTTTAGAGCGCATAGGATTTATCGTAATCTTTTTGCCTTCAAAATTAAAAGAGCACGAGTTGGAACGCCCAAAAATAGTTACATTATGATCAAATAACCAAGGGTGGCCTAAAATAATATGCCCTACATTCATCGGCACAATGTCGCACCACATATCTTCCTTATAAGAAATGAAAGTGATAGGAACGAGGCATCTCTCATTTATAGCAATGAAAGAATCATTTACCCAAGATACCTTATAAGGATTCGGATGAGGTGTAGACTTTAACACCAGGCGAGATATAATGTTAGAAGAGACGGCATTAATACAACTCCCACTGTCGATGATGACTTTGCAATCTTTAGTCCCATATTTAATGTAAGTGTGGAATATTGCATTCCTTCGCCAATCATCGATCTCCCGGGGTTGCGTCAAAGCGCAATGAACAACACCAACAGTATGGTCTCCATAATCACGATCTTCATCACTATCTTGGACATCATCAGGGTCAGGTTCATAAACTTGTTCATCGAGCTCATTTTCCCCGATAATGTCATCCTGTTCCCCAAGATAAAGGGTCTTTCGAGGACAGTTTGAGGCTACATGACCAACTTGTCAACATTTGTAACATCGACGGGGGTCATTAACAGGTGCAGTTTCATGGAGGGGCCCTTTCCCTTTGTCAGGTTGGGCAGGTGCGGCAGTTTGGGTAGTTCTGGTAGGTATCAATAGTGGTGGAGCTTTAACATCAGCAGGTGCGTAACTGGGAGGGGTGCGCCCAATTGGTCGCCTAGGCAATTGTTGCCTATTAACCATCTCGTAGTTCAACGCAAGAGTGTAAGCTTGGTCCAAGGAGGTAACCTCCTGAAAAACTAACTCTCTTCGAATGTCGTCGTTAAGGCCACGCCTAAAACGACTCAGTGTCATCATCTCATCCTCCACAATATTACACATCAGCATATATTCCTCAAATTGGGAGACATAATCGCTCACAGGCCTATTTCCTTGTTTAAAATTATTCCATTGATCCAAAAGGTTACCAAGATAAGAATGTGGCAAATATTTTTCTTTTAATTTTTCTTTCATTTTAGGCCAATGAATTATGGGAGGTTGGTTTCGTCGCACTAATAGTTGTTCTATACTTTGCCAAAACAGTTTGGCCCGGCCGACTAGTTTCATTTGGGCAAATCTAACGCGTCGGTTTTCTGGTAGATCATACCACTCAAAGAAATGGTCCATCTCACGGAGCCAGTCAGTAAATATAGCAGGATCTAAGCGACCGTCAAAAGTTGGGGCATCCACCTTAATATTTTTTATAATTTGATTGTCGTGGTTTTGAGATTCTCTAAAGGCGACATTGCCTCTAAACCCCCTATTATTTTAAAAATCAAATGTATCTTCACGATAATTTTGTCTATGGGGTTCTCTCTCAGGACCTCTCTAATGGTGAGGGTAGTATGGAGCCTGTCGATGGGTCTTGACATTAGGAGCGACACGTGTGGCACCGACGTCACTCCTAGTCTCATGTTGGTCATGACCTATCTCAATAGCCTCAAGACGAGCATTGAAGTCGTCCAATCTAGTAGTAATGGTTTCAATGGACTCTTGTAAAAATCGACGAAAATCTTCCATGGTATTGGGTTCCATAACAGACTGGGATGAAGGGTGAAATACTCTCCTACCACTACGAAGGTTCATATAAAGTGTCTCTACCACTAAAGAAATAAATGCAATAAATGAATGATGATATGCAAGCTAAGAGATCACAGCGAACAATAAGGGAGTAATAACCAGAATAACCTACAGCCACTTATGAAGTTTTCAGGAAGAGCTAGTCAAACTCAGCAGAAAAATTGTAAACCAGTAGTACAAGCTCCCGAGATCGAGACGGGGACTGCAGCTATGTCAAGACTTTCCCTTTAACCTAGCTAGTTCTACCGTTAATATTAATTGTTTTTTTTTGTAACAAACAAAAAGAAGTAGGTAGGCAATATCAGGCTCAAGCGCTTGTTGAAATAAAACAAATGAATTAAGCAATGTAAATAGGTAGGCAATAACAGGCTTAATATGTTTATGATTCACACCAACAGAAAGATAGTTGTTATTTTAAGACTAACAAATAACAGTAAAGAAAGGATAGATGTTACCGAATGTCGCACATCCATTGTAGATGGTGGTCATGATAACGGTGGCCGGAATCCAATAACAGTGACTGTGGCGACGACTGCGATGGTAGGGACAGCGGCGGCAGCTGTGATGGCAAAGAGCTGCAAGAATGGCAGCGACGATTGCGATGAAGCAGTGGCAGGCCCACGCAGGGGCTACAGCGACGAGAGTAGTAGATGGTAAAGATGGTGGTGAAGATGGTGGCACAGCAGAGCAAGGGCCGTGGAAATCGGCGGTGGCGTCGTCCGTGGAGGTCGGCGGCAGCGTCGGCGAACAGAGGAAGATGGGATGATGGATGTGACTGATGCCTGGGGCTAAAGAGGAGGAAGATGACGATGGGTTTGGATTAGGTTGGTTGGGATTAAGTTAGGGAAGTAGATAAGATAGGTATTTATCTTAAAATTAGGGAACTCATTTTCAAAAATTATGGAAAAGGTAAATAAGAAAAAGAAGAAAAATAATATCTTCTAAAATTAATTTGAAATCTAAAATTAAAGATAAAGATGAAACAAACAAACTGAATTTTAGATTTTTTTCTTTTTTTTTTTTTCAGAGAGAGCTTTCTTTCTTTTTTTTTTTTTTTTTTTTTTTTTTTCAGAGAGCTCTTTCTTCTTTTTTTAATCTAAAACGGGGAAAGAAAATTTATTGAATAAAGCTTACTTGTGATTATCTCCTTGTGATGGTAATGGTTTATTGTTTTCCTCCTTGAGGATGATCTCCTCGCGTAACTCGGATCCAGATCCTAATGTTATCGTGCGACGTATCTCGTAGCGATCCGGTGTTCGTGGAGCGATTGATCTGACGAAGATGAGGCGCTGCGTAGAATCCAGACGGTGGAGCGTCCATAAACTAGGAAACGGTCTGCTCTGATACCAAAACTGATGCAGAACAATGTTTTGATTGTAGAGTTGAGAAGAAAAAGTAGGGAGAAATAATCAAACCCGAAGAATCCACCAATCGAGGTGTCGGAATCCACCGACGTTGGAATCCACCAACAAACACTCAATAGGCAAAAGCTCTCAAAATATTCATTAACCCATAAAAGATGATTGCAAGCCTTTATATAGGCCAAATAAAGTAAAAGATAAAAGACGAAAATAGCCCTAGAAGGTGACTAAAAAATAAGATGAAAAAATAGCCCTAGAAGGTGACTAGTCACAACTCTCATTAAACCAAAGGCCATGGGTGCAGTCCTTTTATGTTTACGAGAATAAACGTGACAAAAAGTGGTGTCGCCACCGCAATATTTTTAACGCTCCATAGGACAGGTAAATTAGCAATTGCATCGATCTTGGCCATGTTAACTTCAATTCCTTTAGATGAGACAATGTGGCCAAGAACAATACTTGAAGTGACCATGAAATGACACCTATTCAGGACTAGATTCTTTTCTTTACAACGAATTAATACTTTCTCCATTTTCCAAGACGTTCATCGAAAGACTCACCAAAAAGTAAAAAATCATCCATAAATATTTCAAGAAATCTTTCTACCATATAACTAAAAATACTCACCATACATTGTTAGAAAGTTGCTGGTGCATTGCAAAGACCAAAAGGTATGCACCTATATGCAAATGTGCCAAAAGGAGATGTGAATGTTGTTTTACCTTAGTCTTCTAGGGCAATTTCTATTTGATTGTATCCTGAATAGCCTTCCAAGAAACAATAATATGCATGGCCTGCTACGTGCTCGAGAATTTGATCAAGGAATGAAAGTGGAAAATGATTTGTCCTATCCCATTCAGCTTGGTAGTGATAGTTTGAAAAGCTACGCGTAAATTCTCAGGATCCTGTGCCCAATAGAGAACAGCCCTCAACCGATCTTAGCTCAAACATCCCAACAACTAATACTCAATAGACATACGCCAACCGGTGGTGGTGTACGTAGGAATCAATTCATCACTAGAATTCTTGACAATAGTGATACCAGCCTTCTTAGGACCACACGGGTAGGACTCATGACTATCGAAGATAGTGTAAATTATCCCAACATCAAGAAGTTTGAGAACTTCTGCTCGCACTACCTCTTTGATGTTTCGATTTAAACATCTTTGCATCTCCCTACTAGGCTCTGCATTGTCCTTTATGTAAATCCTGTGCATGCAAATGGACAGCTTTAATTCTCTTGATATCTCCTATTATCCAGCCAAGGCATTCTTGTGTCGGGCTAGGATGTTTAGAAGCTTATGCTCTTAAGATTCTTGTAATGCAAATAAATTGAAAAGAGGCAAAGTCTCATTTGATCCCAAAAAAACATACTTAAGCTCAAATGGTAGAGGTTTTAACTCGACTTTTGATGTTGTGACACTTGGAGGGGGAGGCACAACAGCATGTGGAGTTAAATTCCTCCAAATGTGCTAACAAAGAACAAGCGTCTTCTTTTTCAAAATCATTACAAAATTTTTTTTTAGAAAAACTCATCATTAAAATTAATTCCAATCATTCCAATCAGTAAAAATCTCATCATTAACATATGAAAATGAATTAACAAATGTACGAGAATCAGATGCATTAAAAATCTCTTGAACAATGGTTTGTATAAGATCCACCTTATGAATGTTGTCGCCATCTGGTTTGGAGCGTGAAAGATATTGAATTCCAGCGTCATATGTCTGAAAGAGATTACCATGCGCCCACTCCTACAAGATATATTAGCATTGGTAATTACTAAGAATGGACGGCCCAAGATAATTGGAATTTGTGTCAATACATCAACAACATGTTCGGTATCTAAAATAATAAAATTAATAGGTAAGTAAAACTTACTAACTTGAACAAGAACATCCTCCACAATACCCTTTGGTATCCTTATCGATCGGTTTACAAGCTGAAGTGTAACGCATGTAGGCTTAAGCTCTCCAAGTCCTAGTTGTTTGCAGACGAAAAAGGGTAATAAATTTACACTCGCCCCTCTAAAAGTGCTTTATTAATTTGTAACTTACCTATTATGCATGAAATAGTGGGGCAGCCCAGATCTTTATAATTTTAAAAGGCTATTCTTTTATAAAATGGCACTTGTTCAGTAAAGAATGCTTTCTTTTGCACCTTCATTTTACGCTTAACAGTGCATAAGCCCTTCAAAAACTTTGCATAATATGGAATAGCTTCCAGCAATGGAATGTTGATTTGTACATGTTTGAAGATATCAAATATATCATTTGTGATGAAGATGTGCTAGGTGTTCTCAACCTATAAGGAAATGGGGCTAGTGAAGTGATATTACCTTCTTCTTTTGACTTACCAACCTCATCATTGACAATATTATTTTTCGAAGTTGAAGTGCTGATTTCATTGTTCTTCACGCGGATCGTTTTGTCTACAACCTTGCTGCTTCTAAGAATAGTGACAGCCTTTGCATGTTCAGCTTGAGAATCACCTCGCTTTCCTTCATGAACTCCGTCCATACCTTTAGGATTAGGTATAGTTTGTGCAGGAAACTTACCTTTCTCTTGTGTGCATAAGGAAGGTGAAATGTCACTAAGAGTTCCCTTCATTTCATTGAATACTTGCATAGTTTGAGCATTAGATGGAACTTGTCCTTGCATAAATGTAGCTTGTGATTGAATTAATGCTTGTAGGAATTTTCAAGGGATGCCATTTTCGGCAATGACACATATGGTGCATTAGATGTTTGAACCATATAAGGATTTGGTCTAGGTTGAGAATTAGAATCGTTCCTCCAACTGAAGTTGGGATGATTCCTCCACCCTGGATTGTATGTTCAGAATAAGGGGAGAATGGTCGTTTGTAAGAGTTTACTACATTGATTTGTTCTTGCAATAACTCCTCAAATGCAGGTATTGTGGGGCATTCTTGAGGTAGATGCCCACTGCTATCACAAATACTACAAACATCCTCTATATTTGAAGGTCTAATTATTGGACTAACCTTTTTTTAACTCTATGGCCTCAACCTTTCTTGTAAGATTAGCTACTCGTGCTCCAATATCATTCTCTTTAGTTAGATGGTACATACCTCCATGTAGTTAAGTGAAAACCGATTTTGACTCATGGATCGATCAGTGCTATCCTATGATTGAGTATTTTCTGCTAGATGGTCAAAATAGTCCCATTCTTCTTCCATTTATTTACTAAGAAATTCATCGTTGCACGTCATTTCAACAAATTGACGCATCTGACCATCATAAAAGATAGAAATAACATGCCAGATTTTAAATCCATGATGTGAGCCATGTTGTATGAGTACTCAGCCCTAGGAAGATAAGCTAGCCATCTCTTAGGTTGCCCTGACAAAACACCGCAAATATTGCTCAAGGTAGTATTAACTACTTCAGATTGCCCGCCGGTTTGAGGATGGTATGTCGAGCTCATCTTGAGTTCAGTTCCTTGCTGCTTGAAGTACTTTCGCCAAAAGTGGCTCATGAAGATCGGGTCATGATCTGAAACTATAGATTTCGACATGCCAGGCAATCGAGCTACTTCTTTTACAAAAAATTTTGCTATCTTTTTTGCAGTGTATGAGTGCGCTGGAGCTGAAAAGTGCGCACTCTTCGTCAATTGATCGACCACCACCATTATCACTGAATGCCCTCTGACCTAGGATGCCTTACAATGAAGTCTATCACCATATCTTTCCAAATCTGGTTTGAAATGGGTAGCGATTACAGCAACCCGACCAGTTTGGTTGAGTCTGCCTTGGTGAATTGACAAATTTTGCAAGCTCGGACATAAGCTAGTACTTCTTTTCTCACTAGCCCATACATAATTTTGTGTCAATCTCTTATAGGTCTTGAATGTTCCTTCATGTTGATAAGTTACAGAACGTCCTCTTCGATATCTGAATTGATTACAGAAAGCAGTCCGCGCAACCGAGGAAAAATATTCACCATATATTCTGTTGTAGTCAGAAAATTATAAAATCAAGGGTGGTCGATCCGTAACTTCTTGATCTACGCTTTTGGGCCCTTCACAGATTCAGACTAAAATTGTGATAAAAATATGCTAGAGTGGGGGAAAATTATAACACCCCCACCCGACACTGGCACGTGCACGCCCACGTGCCCACACGGCATGCGCGGCACACGCGACAGGACGGGCAGGGCCCATCACGCATAGATACACTCCTGTGCACATACAATCATAACATCATCAAATACTACCTGCTAACATATCAATGCTCACATAATCTAACATCAAATAAATCATACTATCAACTAAATAAATCTGTTAACATATAAAAATATCCAAGTCTACAATAATATACACTAGACCACTATATAATCTGGTAGGACCCACACAAGTCATAACAAACTATCAAGATACAACTAAACAACTGATACACGAGTACACTATAATCTATGTATTATACAAATCACCGTCTGATACAATAAAATATAAATATCAAATAATGGTACAACTCAATATCTGGTTAAACTATCTTCTATATCATCTCACGTCTATAACTCACCTCATCCTCGCTCTAAAATATCTCCTCAAGATATCTCAAATCTCTATCACATATCACATATCTGAGGGGGTTAGAAAATAAATAAGAGAGTCATGAGCAAAAAGCTCAGTGAATAAACCTTACAATGAATCGGTGATGTCAAACAGATAGTAAATTATATATTGGATAATATGAATCAAAAAGATCATCATGTCATGAATGAGTATATGAATGTATCCTCAATAATACATAAATTAAATATAGATAAATGTCATAACTGATAAAAGTATATAATCCTCGACAATGAGTAAATAGATCTCTATGTCATACTATTATCACAACTCTCTCTCAAATATGACACATGGTGCATGCCAACTATGACCATGCTATGATATCAAATGCAATCATATATGATGTATATTTATCACTCGATAATTAAGTAATCAAATGATAATGAAATCATATGGTTAGAAATCAAAAGATTCGATAATTAGGTAATCAAAAGATTCGATCCGTTTAAAAGCTGATACGTATCTAGTTTATATCTTTGTCAGTTTGGTTAGAAATTTAGAATATGGTTTTAGATTTTGCTATGCGTCCAATACTTGTATGTGAATCTGTATCCAAACTAAAAGATGAATCCGAATATGGATTGAGCACTATCTGATTTATATCCGAGCTATTTTCACCACTAGTCTAGACTCTAACTAGAGGTCCATCATGTCCGAAGGCTCAGAGCATACGCCGCCACCTACAAGAGTATCTCAAATATAACTATAGCCCGCCACCCGCAAGGGTATTAAAATCCATCTAGACCGAGCACCCTCCTAGCTAATAGAAACCTCGTGAGGATAGCTTACCACATATGCCCTAGCGAATGATGTATCCGAATGTCTACTATGCACACAGACTAACGACCTTGGACGTAAGGCCAACAAGATCACGACCATGTCGAGCGATCAATCATCTCCAAGCACGCCCTAACCCTCACACTCACTCGAGTATCCTCACGCTTTCTATCAATTATCCTATTAATCATATTTCACGCTTTCCTTCTAAATGACAGATCATATGCATATATTCAGTACGAGTGGAGTGGATGTTAGGGTTATGGATGGGTATGGAGATGAGGGTGGATTGTGGAAGTGATTAAGGGAGGTAGACGAAAGGAACAAAGTGGTTGAGATCCCAAAGAAGAGGGGTGGCTTGACAGTCGAGGGAGATTAGAAGTTAGGAGAAACCTTGCCAATGGTAGAGGTGGAAGGATGGTGAAGAGGGAGGAGGGAGAAGTTTAGAGAGAAGATAGGAGGCAAGAAATTAATAATCTAATTCTATAGTGAAGTTGGCTGCCATCCACATATTTATAAAGGCTAGCTAACAAGTCCTTTAACAATATGAAATCCTAACAAACCAACTAAACTAGTATTTCTTATCTTCTTCGATTACCTCTCAGATTAAGCTTTCACTTTGTCGCGAGATAGATTTTGAATCTGGAGAAGTAATGAATATAAAAGTTGTAGATCTGGAGGTTGGCGACCTTATCCAATTGGTTTGATATTATTTAGATATGTGTAAAATATTTTACGAATATTTTCCCAAAATTGTGTGAATTTAGCTAATTAGATAAAATTCTAACCTATTAAGAGTCTAACTAAACCAAATAACCAAATAAGATAATTAGACTCAATCCATTGAGCCTAATCTCCTTTTGATATGATTCGATTTGATGTGATTCGTATCACTTTACACCTTGAGGACAAGGTGGGGGAAGCGTGGTGGGCTGAAACACCTTGCTAGAGTCTTTTCTTATTGTATTAGTTGTTTATTTTCAGAGAAATAAACTTTCTGTAGTTCACGTTCAAACGTGGAATGGAGTGCATTCTAACGCCTATGCGAACACCTACATCAGTTCGCAAAAATAAAGAACGCAAAATGTGCGTTTGAATGTCGTCGGGCACATTTGAATGCTTGCGTGCGAAAACCTTTATCAGTTCGCATCCATAGAGAAAGTCTTTTGTGCGTTCGAACGCGGTCGATCCCATTCGAATGCAATTGGCAAGAGTCCACTAGTATTAGGATTAATAATTGTTATTTTGGCTTGCTGGCTAGCCTCTATAAAGGTGTGGATGGCAACCAAAATTATGATGATGAATGAATATTGGTTTCTATCTTCCTCTATCCTTTCTCTACTCTGTCTACCCTAATCTTCCTCCTCTCTCTTCATCAACCAGCCATCTCTACCGTTGGCAAGGTCTCATCTATCTTCTAATCTCCTTCGTCTATCGAGTCCTCCCTCCTCAGGATCTCGGCCACTTCTCCCTCTTCATCCTTATCCCCGAAACTGTAACAACCATTTTGCATGGCATGACGTTGGCCACAATGTAGTCGGCCTTGTGCCATGCCGCCGGCCCGCCAACCGAGACTAGGCCAGCTAGCCGGCGGGCTCGTCGGCGCTGCAGCCGCAACGTCGGCATCCCCATCGCCTCTCCTTTTATATTTCTCTCCCTCTCTCTCACTCTCTTTTCTCTCTCTCAAACTCTCTTTCTCTCTCTCTTCCATTGTTACCGCTGCCGTCGCCGTCCTTGGAAACCACCGCCGCCACCTCCACAAGCGTCGGTGAGCTCCTTTATCTCCTTCTCTCTCTCTCTCTCTCTCTCTCTCTCTCTCTCACTCACACCCGAGCTTGGGCTCGTCGGAGCTGAGCCACCGGCGATAGGTCGGCCGCTGGCTGGCCAGTAGCGGCCGGTGCCCTCCTCACCGGCCTGGGTCTGCACCTCCCTCCCCTCCTCTTTCTCTTCTCTTCTTCTTCTTCCTTCTTTTCTTTCTTTCTTTCTTTTCTTCTACATTTCTTCTTTTTCTCCATTCCCAGTCCCTCCCCCTCCTCTTGATACAACAGTGCGATACTAGTCACTACTCCTCTTGCTACAACAGTGGGGGCATAGAATCCCTCCGTGCTATCCCATGGATTTTTGCTTGGACGCAGATAAGGTTTCACCTCCCTGTGTGGCTTGGCTTCGGTGCAGCATTCAAGCATGTACTGCAAAAGGACATCAGAAACCTTCATATACTCAAAGAGATGTATAATGCGTGGCCATTTTTCAGGGTTACGTTAGACTTGGTTGAGATGGTTTTTGCTAAGGGAGACCCAGAATAGCCGCTTTATATGACAAATTGCTAGTTTCAGATGATTTAAGGTCATTTGGGGAGCAACTAAGATCTAACTTTGAGGAGACAAAACAATTCCTCCTCCGGGTAAATTTCGATACTTTTTCTTATAGCTGTTATTGCGAAATCTTCCTATTTAAATAATTACATCATCTAGCTAGATGTAGTGTTGACACCATATTGTTGGAAAAGGATTTGGAGGATGACAGATTTTTTCTTACTTATAGACCAATTTTGTATCTACAGTTAGAATAATCTTACTATAATGTAAATCCTTTCATAGTTGAATTTCTGTTCAAGTTTCATATTTCTACATACGAGTAGGCCTAGACCTTGATGTTCCCTTTTTGGACCCTATGCTGGACTTTTTCTAGGTTTATTTAAAGCCTATGCAGGTAGAAAGGTATTATGTATCAACCTTATTGTTGTGTATTAGAAGACCTATAGTGCATGTTTAATATTGTTTGCAAATCAAACCCTTATACTATGAGCATTCTGTTCATAAATCCTGCAGGATACCATATTTTGTATGAGAAAATTCTGTTTATATTCTGTTCATCAAGTGTGTCTCCATTGATTTTAGCTAGAGGCCAAAACATGTATATACACAAATACAGATCAACTCGGTAAACAATCATAACAGTAGAATCATCTCTGTATATATCACCAATGTACTCATATTCCAAATCAGCATAATCAAATACATGATAAAATATGCTCGACTATAATCATCTCTAGATAAAATCATATAATCATGCTAGAGGCCAAAACATGTATATACACAAATATATAATATAACCTAATTTGAGAAAGGCGTCTAAGGGATAAGACTACTCACCGTCTGATTAGAAGATACAAACCACGCATCTCTCACGTCCGTCAGATAACCAAGTGACACTCATCGCTAGCAAGGTCCACGGGGTCTCAAATAAGGGAGTAATCTGAAATATTTAAGTAGTATGATGTTAGCAGTTTATCTAATTAGAATTAATTTAGTTAAAATATAAAAGTTTATTAGATTTAGAATCACTTTTCTTTATTTTTTATTACATAACTAGGTCTATAATATAGATACGATTCAAATATTATATTTTTTTATTATTATAAAATGTTAGTTATAATATAAGGAGAAGAGGCCTGTTTCATTTTATATAAGAGTATTTCTAAATATATAATTATAAAATAAAATAAAAGGCTAAATAAGTATAGAGGTGGTCTAATTTTAATTAATTTTATAATTCATACACTATCTTGATTAATTAGGGACAACGCAGTCTTTACTCAATAAAATAATAAATAAATAACTAAATAAACTTAGTATTTTATTTGTTGCAGAATAATCATAAAATTAATAGAAATACTTAAAATATATATGATGAGGGTATTAGAATAAGAATAATCATAAAATTAATAGAAATACTTAAAATATATATGATGAGGGTATTAGAATATAAATCTAATAATTATAATTTACAAATCTATCTATTAATCTAATAGATATGTAAATAAATAAATATAATTATTACCTATATTTATACCTAATTAATCATTAATTATAAAAATTATCATTAATAAAATTATATTGAAGGATATATAATATTATTAAAATAGTTAATGTCTAAATAATCAATTTACATTAATTAAGAAGAAAAATACCTAAATAAATAACATAAATAAACTAATTAATTAATAAATTAATTACATCTGCCATCAGTGCTGGGCCGAGCCCAACACTATGCAGAAGGAAAGAGAAGGAGCTGAGGAAGAAGGAGAAAAAGAAAGAAAGAAAGAAAGAAAGAAAGAAAGAAGAAGAAGAAGAAGAGAAGAGGAAGACAAGAAAGAGAGGTGAGAGAGGAGGTTGCGGACCCAGGCCGGCGGGGAGGGCACCGGCCGCTGCTGGACAGCCAGCGGCCGGCCTCTCGCGGGCGGCTCGGCTCCGACGATCCCAACCTCGAGCAAGAGAGAGAGAGAGAGAGAGAGAGAGAGAGAAGGAAAGAGAGGGGGAGTGAGAGATCTCACCGGCGACGGCGGCTCCAAGGAAGGTGCCGGTATAAAGAGAGAGAGTAGAGTGAGAGGGTGGCCGAGAGAGAGAGAGAGAGAGAGAGAGAGAGAGAGAGAGAGAGAGAGAGAGAGAGAGAGAGAGAGAGAGAGAGAGAGAGAGAGAAGAGAGAGAGAAGGCGGTGGAGGAGGAGTAGTGGCGGCGCCGGGGCTCACCGCGGTCAACTGGCTATCGAATCAAATCCATCACTATTGAGCTCTCCAGCAAGTGTTGGATTGTTCTCATAACTAAAAGAGAAATAGGTATCCCTATTATGTATTCTGTCAGATTTTCTTTTGTATAAATACTGTTATGTATTCTGTATACGTGTACTCTAACATCCACTCCACTCGTCACCACCATCATCACCCACGTTATTCCATATTTTTGTCCCTGCTACAGTTTGAATCTGTGAAGGGCATAAATACGAACATTGTATATTAGGAAGTTATGAATCTAACCCAATTGATTTTATAATTTTATAGCTACCATAGAATATCTGACGAATATGTTCCCACAGTTGTGCAGACTACTTCCTACAATAAATTTAGATCTTAAGGAATTATTTCGTAGCCGATCTTTTGGTTGCAGATCTTATCAATTTGATATCAAAGCCTATCATTTGGTATTAGAGCCTATCAATTTGTATCAGAGTTTATCAAAGTGGTATCAGAGCCTATCATAAAGTTAGAGAAATGCTCTAAGATGTCCGTCTCCAACTCCCATGTCACCTTTTCGGATGGTTTGCCAAGCCACTCGACTAGTACCTAAATCCCAAATCTGGTACCATGACGTCGTCGGCATCTAGCAAGTACACGAACTAGTAATGAAACATAGAAGACCGGATGTACTCTCGACCCCTCATGTAGCTCCAAGCGATACGCAACTGAACCGATACACTCTAACACTCGAAATGGACCAAAGTAGCGATGTGCTAACTTCTGATTTCGCATCAGTTGCAAGGTCACCTGTCGGTATGGTTGCACCCTCACGAACACCCAATTGTCGATGTCAAAATTGTGTGAATTTAGCTAATTAGATAAAATTCTAACCTATTAAGAGTCTAACTAAACCAAATAACCAAATAAGATAATTAGACTCAATCCATTGAGCCTAATCTCCTTTTGATATGATTCGATTTGATGTGATTCGTATCACTTTACACCTTGAGGACAAGGTGGGGGAAGCGTGGTGGGCTGAAACACCTTGCTAGAGTCTTTTCTTATTGCATTAGTTGTTTATTTTCAGAGAAATAAACTTTCTGTAGTTCACGTTCAAACGTGGAATGGAGTGCATTCTAACGCCTGTGCGAACACCTACATCAGTTCGCAAAAATAAAGAACGCAAAATGTGCGTTTGAATGTCGTCGGGCACATTTGAATGCTTGCGTGCGAAAACCTTTATCAGTTCGCATCCATAGAGAAAGTCTTTTATGCGTTCGAACGCGGTCGATCGCACTATTGTCAAGAATTCTAGTGATGAATTGATTCCTACGTACACCACCACCGGTTGGCGTATGTCTATTGAGTATTAGTTGTTGGGATGTTTGAGCTAAGATCGGTTGAGGGCTGTTCTCTATTGGGCACAGGATCCTGAGAATTTACGCGTAGCTTTTCAAACTATCACTACCAAGCTGAATGGGATAGGACAAATCATTTTCCACTTTCATTCCTTGATCAAATTCTCGAGCACGTAGCAGGCCATGCATATTATTGTTTCTTGGAAGGCTATTCAGGATACAATCAAATAGAAATTGCCCTAGAAGACTAAGGTAAAACAACATTCACATCTCCTTTTGGCACATTTGCATATAGGTGCATACCTTTTGGTCTTTGCAATGCACCAGCAACTTTCTAACAATGTATGGTGAGTATTTTTAGTTATATGGTAGAAAGATTTCTTGAAATATTTATGGATGATTTTTTACTTTTTGGTGAGTCTTTCGATGAACGTCTTGGAAAATGGAGAAAGTATTAATTCGTTGTAAAGAAAAGAATCTAGTCCTGAATAGGTGTTATTTCATGGTCACTTCAAGTATTGTTCTTGGCCACATTGTCTCATCTAAAGGAATTGAAGTTAACATGGCCAAGATCGATGCAATTGCTAATTTACCTGTCCTATGGAGCGTTAAAAATATTGTGGTGGCGACACCACTTTTTGTCACGTTTATTCTCGTAAACATAAAAGGACTGCACCCATGGCCTTTGGTTTAATGAGAGTTGTGACTAGTCACCTTCTAGGGCTATTTTTTCATCTTATTTTTTAGTCACCTTCTAGGGCTATTTTCGTCTTTTATCTTTTACTTTATTTGGCCTATATAAAGGCTTGCAATCATCTTTTATGGGTTAATGAATATTTTGAGAGCTTTTGCCTATTGAGTGTTTGTTGGTGGATTCCAACGTCGGTGGATTCCGACACCTCGATTGGTGGATTCTTCGGGTTTGATTATTTCTCCCTACTTTTTCTTCTCAACTCTACAATCAAAACATTGTTCTGCATCAGTTTTGGTATCAGAGCAGACCGTTTCCTAGTTTATGGACGCTCCACCGTCTGGATTCTACGCAGCGCCTCATCTTCGTCAGATCAATCGCTCCACGAACACCAGATCGCTACGAGATACGTCGCACGATAACATTAGGATCTGGATCCGAGTTACGCGAGGAGATCATCCTCAAGGAGGAAAACAATAAACCATTACCATCACAAGGAGATAATCACAAGTAAGCTTTATTCAATAAATTTTCTTTCCCCGTTTTAGATTAAAAAAAGAAGAAAGAGCTCTCTGAAAAAAAAAAAAGAGAAAAAAAGAAAGAAAGTGCTCTCTGAAAAAAAAAAAAGAGAAAAAAAAATCTAAAATTCAGTTTGTTTGTTTCATCTTTATCTTTAATTTTAGATTTCGAAATTAATTTTAGAAGATATTATTTTTCTTCTTTTTCTTATTTACCTTTTCCATAATTTTTGAAAATGAGTTCCCTAATTTTAAGATAAATACCTATCTTATCTACTTCCCTAACTTAATCCCAACCAACCTAATCCAAACCCATCGTCATCTTCCTCCTCTTTAGCCCCAGGCATCAGTCACATCCATCATCCCATCTTCCTCTGTTCGCCGACGCTGCCGCCGACCTCCACGGACGACGCCACCGCCGATTTCCACGGCCCTTGCTCTGCTGTGCCACCATCTTCACCACCATCTTTACCATCTACTACTCTCGTCGCTGTAGCCCCTGCGTGGTTAAAGGGAAAGTCTTGACATAGCTGCAGTCCCCGTCTCGATCTCGGGAGCTTGTACTACTGGTTTACAATTTTTCTGTTGAGTTTGACTAGCTCTTCCTGAAAACTTCATAAGTGGCTGTAGGTTATTCTGGTTATTACTCCCTTATTGTTCGCTGTGATCTCTTAGCTTGCATATCATCATTCATTTATTGCATTTATTTCTTTAGTGGTAGAGACACTTTATATGAACCTTCGTAGTGGTAGGAGAGTATTTCACCCTTCATCCCAGTCTGTTATGGAACCCAATACCATGGAAGATTTTCGTTGATTTTTACAAGAGTCCATTGAAACCATTACTACTAGATTGGACGACTTCAATGCTCGTCTTGAGGCTATTGAGATAGGTCATGACCAACATGAGACTAGGAGTGACGTCGGTGCCACACGTGTCGCTCCTAATGTCAAGACCCATCGACAGGCTCCATACTACCCTCACCATTAGAGAGGTCCTGAGAGAGAACCCCATAGGCAAAATTATCGTGAAGATACATTTGATTTTTAAAATAATAGGGGGTTTAGAGGCAATGTCGCCTTTAGAGAATCTCAAAACCATGACAATCAAATTATAAAAAATATTAAGGTCGATGCCCCAACTTTTGACGGTCGCTTAGATCCTGCTATATTTACTGACTGGCTCCGTGAGATGGACCATTTCTTTGAGTGGTATGATCTACCAGAAAACCGACGCGTTAGATTTGCCCAAATGAAACTAGTCGGCCGGGCCAAACTGTTTTGGCAAAGTATAGAACAACTATTAGTGCGACGAAACCAACCTCCCATAATTCATTGGCCTAAAATGAAAGAAAAATTAAAAGAAAGATATTTGCCACATTCTTATCTTGGTAACCTTTTGGATCAATGGAATAATTTTAAACAAGGAAATAGGCCTGTGAGCGATTATGTCTCCCAATTTGAGGAATATATGCTGATGTGTAATATTGTGGAGGATGAGATGATGACACTGAGTCGTTTTAGGCGTGGCCTTAACGACGACATTCGAAGAGAGTTAGTTTTTCAGGAGGTTACCTCCTTGGACCAAGCTTACACTCTTGCGTTGAACTACGAGATGGTTAATAGGCAACAATTGCCTAGGCGACCAATTGGGCGCACCCCTCCCAGTTACGCACCTGCTGATGTTAAAGCTCCACCACTATTGATACCTACCAGAACTACCCAAACTGCCGCACCTGCCCAACCTGACAAAGGGAAAGGGCCCCTCCATGAAACTGCACCTGTTAATGACCCCCGTCGATGTTACAAATGTTGACAAGTTGGTCATGTAGCCTCAAACTGTCCTCGAAAGACCCTTTATCTTGGGGAACAGGATGACATTATCGGGGAAAATGAGCTCGATGAACAAGTTTATGAACCTGACCCTGATGATGTCCAAGATAGTGATGAAGATCGTGATTATGGAGACCATACTGTTGGTGTTGTTCATTGCGCTTTGACGCAACCCCGGGAGATCGATGATTGGCGAAGGAATGCAATATTCCACACTTACATTAAATATGGGACTAAAGATTGCAAAGTCATCATCGACAGTGGGAGTTGTATTAATGCCGTCTCTTCTAACATTATATCTACTTTGGCGTTAAAGTCTACACCTCATCCGAATCCTTATAAGGTATCTTGGGTAAATGATTCTTTCATTGCTATAAATGAGAGATGCCTCGTTCCTATCACTTTCATTTCTTATAAGGAAGATATGTGGTGCGACATTGTGCCGATGAATGTAGGGCATATTATTTTAGGCCACCCTTGGTTATTTGATCATAATGTAACTATTTTTGGGCGTTCCAACTCGTGCTCTTTTAATTTTGAAGGCAAAAAGATTACGATAAATCCTATGCGCTCTAAAATAATTAATAAAGATAACAAGAAAAATGCTCAAAGTAAAAAGGGTTTGCACATAATAAATTCTAAAGAATTTGAAAAGGAAGCAAACCAAGGCTCTATTGTGTTTGCCTTGGTGGCTCGTGAAGTTGAGAGCACTACCCTCACTCCATCATCCGACGAATCTGCTCCTATACTAAATGAGTTTCAAGATGTGTTTCCGGATGATCTCTTAGGACCAATTGCCTCCTTTACGCGATATCCAACATGCAATTGACTTTGTCCCTAGAGCGTCCCTCCCAAACTTGCCACACTATCGAATGAGCCCCAACGAACATGTTGAATTGCAACATCAGGTAAATGAACTTCTTATGAATGGTTTCATCCGCGAGAGCCTAAGCCCTTGTGCTGTGCCTGCCTTGCTCACGCCAAAGAAGAATGGATCCTAGCGTATGTGTGTCGATAGTCGAGCCATCAATAGAATAACAATCAAATATCGTTTTCCCATTCCACGATTTGATGACATGCTTGATATGATGGCGAGAGTTTCAATTTTTTCTAAGATCGATCTTAAAAGTGGTTATCACCAAATCCGAATTCGCCCAGGCGATGAATGGAAAATTGCTTTTAAGATGAAAGACGGGTTGTATGAATGGTTGGTAATGTCTTTCGGTTTATCAAATACCCCAAGCACTTTCATGCGTGTTATGACACAAGTGCTTCGCCCATTCATGGGCAAATTTCTTGTGGTATATTTTGATGACATTTTGATTTATAGTCGATCAAAAGAGCTTCATATGGACCATTTGTGTCAAGTCTATCTAACGCTTCGTGTTGCTCAACTCTATGGCAATAGGAAGAAGTGTTCTTTTCTTGTCGATCAAGTCATCTTCTTATGATTTGCAGTTACTTCAGAAGGAGTCCGCGCTGACCCTGAGAAGGTCAAGGCAATTGTTGATTGGCTGAAACCACAAAATATTCATGATGTGCGTAGCTTTCATGGTCTTGCTACTTTTTATCGCCGCTTCATTCGAGGGTTTAGTACTATCATGTCGCTGATCACTGCTTGCTTGAAGAAAGGAGATTTTCATTGGAGTAAGGCAGTAGATAAAGCTTTTGAAGAGATTAAGAAGAAAATGACAATAGCGCCTGTAATGCGTCTTCCTGACTTTTCTAAAGCTTTCGAGGTGGAATGTGATGCCTTAGGCATCGGGATCGGCGGTGTCCTTAGCCAGGGAACGCCATCCTGTTGCCTATTTCAGCGAAAAACTAAATGAGGCTAAGAAAAAGTACTCAACTTACGATAAGGAATTTTATGCGATTATTCAAGCTTTACGCTATTAGCGCCATTATTTACTTCCGCATGAATTTGTGCTTTATTCCGACCACGAAGCTCTTCGATTCCTAAATTCTCAAGAAGAAACTAAATTTGAGACATGATCGTTGGATCGAGTTCTTACAGGAGTATACTTTTGTACTCAAACATAGAGCTGGGGTTGAGAATAAGGCGGCTGATGTGCTTAGCCGAAGGGTTTACCTTTTGTCTACCATTAGCATCAAAGTCACTGGGTTTGACAAAATGAAGGAAGATTATACAACTTGTCCGGACTTTGGTGAAATCGTTCTCACTTTGCTGACTGATCCAAACTTAGCTTTGGAAAGTTATTCCCTCCAAGACGGTTACCTGTTTAAGGCTAACAAGCTTTGTATTCCCCGTAAGTCCATGCGTGACTTCCTTGTTTGGGAGATCCATGCCGGCGGTCTATCGGGTCATTTTGGACATGATAAGACCATTGAGGAAGTGGAGCGCCAATTCTACTGGCCAAGTCTCAAACGTGACGTCGCAAAATTAGTTGGTCAATATAGGACTTGTCAGTTAGCAAAGCACAGAAAACAAAACACTGAACTTTACACTATATTACCTGTGCCTGATTACCCATGGAAGGACGTTAGTATGGATTTTGTCCTGGGCTTGCCTCGCACATTTGGAAAACATGATTCAATCCTCGTGGTTGTGGATTGCTTCTCTAAGATGGCCCATTTTATTCCTTGTACTAAGACCTCTAATGCGTCACAAGTGGCCAAATTGTACTTTCCCCATATCATCAAGTTATACGGTCTTCCAAAAACTATTGTTTCCGACAGGGATGTTCGCTTTATGAGCTATTTTTGGAAAACCTTATGGCACATGGTTGGCACAAAATTAAAATTTTCTACTGCCTATCATCCTCAAACTGATGGTCAAACCGAGGTTGTTAATCGTAGTTTTGGAAATCTTTTGCGCTGTTTCGTGGGTAATCATAACAAAAACTCGGATGCCATTCTTCCTATAGCCCAATTTGCATATAATAACTCCATTAATAGGTCTATTAGCATGAGCCCATTTGAAGTTGTTCATGGTTTTAAAGCATGCAAATCTCTAGATCTGTTGCCTATGCCATCTCATTCTAGAGTCTCTCAATCTGTCGAAACATTTGCACTTCATGTTCATTCTTTGCATCAAGAGATCACTAAGCGAATTGAGGTGAGTATCACTAGTATAAATTACATGCCGACTTGCACAAACATGCCAAGGAGTTCGATGTTGGAGATCATGTTATGATTCATCTTAGACCCGAGCGATTCCCTTCAAGAGTTATTCGGAAGTTGCATGCCCGTAGTGCAGGACCTTTCCAAGTTTTGCAACGTGTTGGTGCTAATGCTTATGTCATTGATATTCCCCCTGATTATGGTATTAGTTGTACTTTTAATATTGAGGATCTAGTAGCCTACCATCCACTTATGCACATCCCCACCGAACCCTATGCTACATCTACTACCCTTCCAAATATCCCTACTATGCCACCTACTACTTCTCCTTTCCCATTCACATCACAAGAAAAGATAGATGTTATTTTAGATGATCAAATAACATCTACTGCAGAAGGAGTGGTTCATCGTTTTCTCATTCGCGAGGAGTTACAGCAGCTTGACCTTGACATTTTGGAGTACTATCGAGCCACTCGACCGGGTCGAGTTTCTTCCACCCGAGAGAGTTGGTGGGGACACCACTTTTTGTCACATTTATTCTTGTAAGCACAAAAGGGCTGCACCCGTGGCCCTTTGGCTTAACGAGGGTTGTGATTAGTCACCTTCTAGGGCTATTTTTTCATCTTGTCTTTTAGTCACCTTCTAGGACTATTTTCGTCTTTTATCTTTTTATTATTTGGCCTATATAAAGGCTTGTAATCATCTTTTATGGGTTAATGAATATTTTGAGAGTTTTTGCCTATTGAGTATTTGTTGGTGGATTCCAACGTCGGTGGATTCCGACACCCCGATTGGTGGATTCTTCGGGTTTGATTATTTCTCCCTACTTTTTCTTCTCAATTCTACAATTAAGATGTTGTTCTGCATCATATTAGATCGTTTCATGGACATGCTGGTTTCTATTGCAGATCTATCAAAAATTTTAGTGCAATTTTGAAACCTTTATGTAATCTTTTGTTAAAAGAAGTGACATTTTCTTAGACACTTGATCGTGATCAAGCTTTTGAGAAGCTTCGAGAAAAGCATTAATTTCAGCTCCCATTGTTCAGCCACTAGATTGGACTTTACCATTTGAATTAATGTGTGATGCTAGTGATTTTGCTATAGGAGCTGTTTTGGGACAGCGCAAAGATAAGAAACAAAGTGTCATTTTCAATGCTAGTAGAACTTTAAATAATGCATAATTTATTATTCGACAATAGAAAAGAGTTGCTAGCCATAGATTTTTGCACTTGAAAACTTTAGATGTTATCTCATTGGTTTGCATATTACTGTTTATACTGACCACTCAGCTCTCAAGTATTTATTAGCAAAGAAAGACTCTAAATTGAGACCCTTTAGCTAGATCTTATTCTTACAAGAATTTCATCTCACTATCAAGAATAAGAAGGAGTAGAAACTATGGTGGCAGATCATCTGTCCCACTTGATTATCCAGAAGCTAAAACACTCATTTCTCTTAATGATACTTTTCTCGATGAATCTTTATTTAGTGTAGAAAAAGTAACATGATATACTAATATAGCGAACTTTTTTTGTCACAGATTGCTTGCCTCATGATTGACGTCACGAGATAAGAATAAATTCTTCAGGGGCATTAAGAAATATTTCTAGGATGATCCATACATTTTCAAATACTGACCTGATTAAATAATTCGAATGTGCATTTCAGATCATGACTTTACTAGTGCCATTAATTTTTGCCATTCTGGAGCATGTGGTAGTCATTTTTTAGCAAAGAAAACGGCTTTTAAAGTTTTACAATCTAAAATTTAGATTTCTGTAATTTTTGCCCACATTGTTTAAAGACATATATGATTTTTGTCAAATTTGTACAAACTGTCAAAAGTTAGGTGCTATCTTTAGGAGAAACATGCCTCTTAACCCAATCTTAGTTGTAGAATTATTTATTTGATTGTTGGGGCATTGATTTTACGGGACCTTTTCCTATGTCCCATGGAAATTTGTACATTTTATTGGCTCATTTGAGCAACTTATGCGTAAATACGGCATCACACATAAAGTTGTAACCCCTATCACCCTCAAACAAATGGCCAAGCTAAGATAGCAAATAGGTAAATTAAAAATATTTTACAGAAGACAATTAACCCAAATCGCAAGGACTGGTCTTTGCGCCTCATTGAGCGCTTTAGGCATATCGCACCGCATTCAAATCATCCATTGGAATGTCACCTTTTCGGCTTGTTTATGGTAAATCTTGCCACTTACCAGTTGAGTTAGAACACAAAGCCTATTGGGCTATTAAAAGCTTCAACGTAAGCTTCAGCTTAATGAATTGGATGAACTGATGAATGATTCCTATGATACTTCTTCTCGTGCTAAGGATTGTATGAAAAATTTTCATGATAAACACATTCTTAGACGAACATTTGAACCCTCCCAAAAGGTCCTCTTGTACAATTCTAGATTGCATCTATTTTCAGGTAAGTTGAGATCCCAATGGACTAGCACATATATTGTTAAAATGGTTTTCCCTCACGGTGTAGAACTCACAAATCCTCAAGACGGTTCAATCTTTAAAGTGAATGGGCAGCACCTCAAACCATTTTTTGAAAACATGTTAGAGGTTGAAGTTGAGGAGGAGCATGATTTGGTCGAGCCTATGTAACATGAATAATTAAGAAGGCAAATTTGTACAAATGTATATACGTTTCCTTTTTTGTAGTTACTAACTTTTTTTGTAGGTACTTTGAATTTTGTGCTGGCCTTCTACGCGTCAAGGTAACATCTATCACTTTCGAATTTATCCTCATTCTGATTTTATTTTAAACGTTGATTTTAGTTGGGCGGGGGTGGGGGGTGGGCTGCACACACTTCATATTGCATGTTTGATTATTTTTGGCATGAGTATAATTTTTTTCAAAATTTTCTTTCCTTCTTCTTTTGTTCTTTTCTTTAGTGTTTTAAAAATTGGCCAAGGCGGGTTAGCAGGCCGTCCCGAAAACAGCCCAAGCCGGCAGCGAGCTAAATTGTTTTGCTGGAGAGCTCAATAGTGATGGATTTGATTCGATAGCGAGTCGGATCTTCAAACTCGTTAACTATTTAATAAAACTAACCCCATCTTTCTCTCTCCTCACTCTCGATCTCTACGAGCCCTAAAAATCCCCTCCCTCAACCTCCACCGACCCCCTCTTCTTTGGTCTCCCTCTCTCAATTACTGCTATAGTATTTAAAACTTAATTACTGATTTACTGTAGCAATAAAAGGGTTTGATTAATTAACTAAAGAAGCAGGAAATGCTTTGCTTCTCTGCTTCTTTAGTTTTCTTTAATTTTTGCTTTTTTTTCACAGTTTCAATAGTTGATTAATGATTAAGATTAATTAATAATGAATAATGACTATTGAGCTAATTAGTTTGCTAAATGCTAATTGTAGATAAGAAAGCCGACAGTGTTAGTTTTCTAATTAGTAATTAGAAAACTAACACTGTTGAACACTTTGACTAGTGAGTAGTGAGTAATGACTATCATTGATTCACTATAATTATTAATTACAATGATTAGTTTTCTAATTAGTAATTAGTAATTAGAAAACTAATTACTGTAATTAGTAATTTAAATGTAGATGTTTTTGAATTCTTTCACGTCGGACACTCTGACTATCACTCTTAGTTTTCTAATGCTTAATTAGTAATTATTGTTAATTTGTTATGCTAGAGGAATTAATTGCTAATTAGAAAGCTAGAGAAGTTAATTAGTTTGAATTGTTTTGAATTTGTTTATATCTTGATTCAAAAAAAAAAAAAAAACTTCTGCACTTAGTAATTTTTTTCTTTAACTATTAATCTGATAACCTAGTTAGTTTGTAACTTTGTTAATCTGATATGCTAGACTATTAGTTAGTTTGTTAGTCTCTTATGTTAGTTAGCTTGTAAATTAATCAATTAATCAATTACCCAATTAATTATTATTTTGCTAATTAGTTTGTGAATTACCCAATGGCCTCAATTTTATATACAGAGTAAAACTAATCAGATACAGCAATTAGTTCCTCTCAAACAACATCTGTGGCTAGATCTATGTTATGAACCAGATCTGGAATGATCCGGACGTAATAAAATTATGAAAATTTTGGTGGTAGTAGCCTCAACGGTAAATATCCGACGTTGCGGCAGTCGTTGGAGGGTGGCGGATAACCAAGGGTGGTGGTGGACAGCTGTAGGGTAGGGTAGCTACTGGTGGAAGGTTATGGCTAGGATTTGGAAGCTTTGGAGGTTCTATGGCTATGATCTACTCCTAGAAAAGTAAAGACAATTTTTTGGTCCTCCATGGTCGCTATCTCCTCTAGGTTAGCTTTGGATCACGTATTCACCATTGTCCGAGGAACGTCGACTTTGATACCAATGTTACGAACCAAATATGGAATGATCTAGACATAATCAAATTATAAAAATTTAGGTGTTGGTAGCCTCGTGAATTAGGATTCTAATGACTCTAGTTTCACCTAAATTGGAGTTGAGATAAAAAGTTAAAAATAAAACTGTGGAGATAGGTCAGAATAGGGCAAAACGGTAAATATCCGACGTTGCGGCAATCATCGAAGGGTGGCGGACGGCCAAGGGTGATGGTGGACGACCTATTGGCTCTACATCATCTGAATTTTTTGTGCCTATTGGCTCTAGTGATCTAGGGTGGATATATGGATACCTTCCTAATAAAAATGATGCCAACACGGTGAAATGTAGATTCTGTAGGAAGGTCACTAAGGGAGGAATTGGTAGATTTAAGAAGCATACTGCTCACATTAGAGGCAATGTTGTGCCTTGTCTAAAAGCTAGTGATGAGGCCAAAAAAAATTATCAAAAATCATCTACAGGAGAATCAAAAGAAAAAAGAAGAGAAATCAAGAGATGCAATATAATTAAAGGCATAAGTAAACATATGTAAAGAGAATAAAGATTTAGAAATTTCAGATGTTGGCAGTAAAGACCAAGGAGTAGAGGTCTTATGGATAAACTCTATTGATCCAGAAGTTGTAGTTAGATAGTGGGGAAAGATGGTATAGACGAACATAAATGTATCCTTTGCAAAAAAAAAAAAAAAAGAGATAAAGTGAACTACTACTTAGCTCACTAGGCTTATAAATATGGCATCTCTTTTAATGCTATCAATGATAAATCATGTCATATATTAATGGAAGCAATTGGTCAGTATAACCTAGGGTATAAGCCAGCATCTATGCATGAATTACGTGAGCCACTTTTGAAGAAGCAAGTGGCTAAAACAAAATATGATTTGGAGAATTATAGGGTTGCATGGAAAAAAAATGATTGCTCAATTTTGACTGATGCTTGGAGATATCAAAAAGGAAGAAGCATTATAAATTTGTATTAGTTGTGAGTTGGGGGCTAGTTTTCTGCATTCTGTTGATGGCTCTAAAAACTCACATACAGGTAAATACATCTATAATATTGATAGGCTATGGAACGATCCCTTCAAGATCGAGATTGATTGTAGGAAGCAGTCCGCGCAATCGAGGAAAAATATTCACCAAATATTCTCCCGTAGCCAGCAAATTATTAAACTAAGTTGGATCGATCCATACCTTCCTGTTCTACATTTTTTGTATTTACGCCCTTCATAGATTCGAACTGAAACTGGGACTAAAATATAATATGATGGTGGTAGTGATGGGTGGAGTGGATGTTAGGGTTATGGATGATAATGGAGATGATGGTGGATGGTTGATGTTGTTTAATGGATAAAGATGAAGGGAAAAAAGTGGTTAAGATCCTAAAAAATTGGGAGGACTTGACAGACGAGGGATATTAGAAATTTGGAAGGACCTTGCCAACAATAGAGGTGATAGGTTGGTAAAGAGAGAGGAGAGAGATTAGAGTAGAGAGGAGATAGAGAGGCAAAAAACTAATATTCTGATACACTTAGTTAGGATCTTTTCTTATTGCATCAGATATTTATTTTCATTAAAATAAAATTTCTGTAGGTCGCGTTCGAACGCAGGTGGAGTCGCGTTCGAACGCTTGTGAACCCTTGTGAACACCTTGTGAAGGCTTGTGAACGCTTTGTGAACGTCTTGTGAATGCCCGCGTTTGTGAACACCTTGTGAACGCACTTGTGAATGCCCGCATTCGAACGACTTGTGAACATCTGTGTCGCGTTCGTAAATCCAGAGAAGAGGGCTTTGAGTGCGTTCGAACGCGATCGGGCGCGTTCGAACGCGATCGACGGGAATCCTCTAGAATTAGGGTTTCATATTGTTTTAGGACTTGTTGACTAGCCTCTAAAAATATGTGGATGGCAACCAACTTCATATTCGAATTGGATTCTTGATTTCTTGCCTCCTATCTTCTCTCTAGACTCCTCTCTCCTCCCTCTTCACCATCCTTCCACCTCTACCGTTGGCAAGGTTTCTCCTCACTTCTAATCTCCCTTGTCTGTCGAATCACCCCTCTTCTTTGAGATCTCGACCACTTCATTCCCTTTGTCTACTTTCCTTAATCACTTCCACAATCCACCCTCATCTCCATACCTATCCATAACCCTAACATCCACTCCACCCGTCACCACCACCATCACCCACGTTATTCCGTATTTTCATCCCTGCTACAGTTCTAATCTATGAAGGGTGTAAATACAAAAGTTGTAGATTAAGAAGCTCCAGATCCAACCTAATCTGTTTCGTAATTTTCTGACTACCGAAGAATATCTGATGAATATTTTTCCTCGATTATATGGACTGATTTCTATAATAAATTCAGATCTTGAAGGAATCTTAGTGTATCCTATCTTTGGTTCCAAATCTTATCAAATTGATATCAGAGCCTAACAATTAGTATTAGAGCCTATCAATTGGTATTAGAGCCTATCAACTGGTATCACAGCAAGGAAACCTCAAACCTCTATTAATGGTTAAAACAAGGAAGATGACATCAACAAGGAGACCTATGGAGAGCACACCGACAAGGGAGGACTTAATGCACGATGATCCTAACTATGAGGCCGATTCTTTTGGAGTGACCACGGTAGGACCGAGTCAACCAACGTCCATGAGTTCAAATATGGATGAACTAAGGGGCATGTTCCAAATATTGTTGCATAGAGTTGACAACATACAAAATGATCACAATGAATTCATTGAATATGTCGTGAATCGATTGGGTTCGTCATCTCCTCGACGACAAACGGAGTTTCAAGATGGACCGGCGGTAGGATCCTATAAAATCGATACCCCACAGGTTCAGGTGCATCATATGAGTGTCAATTATCCCCTCCTACCTATGCCTTCACATCATCCCCCACCTCCGTTACAAAACCCAAGACCAGCGGTGGAAGAACCCGAGAGACGTGCGGCACCGGTGCGCTTCGTCGATGAGGAGGATTTGCACTATGAGGATGAGGTTCATCCCTATGGATATGGTGATGTATGTGCTCGAGGATTTAGAGAAGGTGATCAACATGCACAAAGGTTTAGACCTGAACCAAGAATCCTTCGCGAACCCGACAATGCTATTCGGGGGAGAACCGCATGCTTGGACTTTCTAAAATTCCATGGCAGTGATCCAACGAATTGGGTGTTTCAAGTTGAACAATATTTTGATTGTCGAGATACAACGGAAGATGCAAAAGTCCAGATGGCAAGCTTCCACCTCCAAGGAACGGCATTGCATTGGTATAGGTCGGTTATTCGTGGTGGTGGATTTACTAGATGGGCTGATTTTTGTAAGAGGATTACACGCGGATTTGGGACAGTGACATGAAGATTTTACTGCCACATTAAGTAAGATGGTTCAAAGGACTACCGTATTAGAGTACCAAGCTGAGTTTGAAAGAGTTAGTAGTCGTTGTGAGCCACCGTGGCCCGAACGTAAATTGATGAGTACATTTATTTTAAGGCTGTGAGAGGAGATACAAGCGGATGTTCGTGCTCTATGTCCTACTACTCTTGAGGAGATCTTTGAGAAGGCCGTGAGGATGGAACAAAAGCATAGGGCTCTAAAGATGGAAGCGGAAACCAATTGGGGCAACCAAGATGGGATGTTTGTACCTAGAACATCGATTGGAAATTCTGTGGTTTCAAAAATAGCGGCTGTGACTACTAGACCACGACCACATTTGAGACCTTCTTCCGACGTTAGAGGAGGCAAAAGACCCCTCATTCGAACTCTCACACCTGCCAAGGTGGAGGAGCGAAGAGCGAAGGGCCTTTGCTTTCGATGTGATGAGTGTTTCATCCCCGGTCATCAGTGTTCTAAACCGATCAGGAGCGTGATGCTTATCAATGGTCCTGAGGAGGATGATGAGGTAGTTGATGATGGAGAGTATCTAGAGGAGACCCATGAGGAGACTGTGGAGGAGGGTGTGGAGGAGGATATCCAGGCTGAAATATCGATGCATGCATATTCGGGTACTTCTGCACCGAGGACATTACGAGTAGACGGACTCGTTAGAAAGTATTGTGTGCATATCCTTATCGATTCGGGGAGTACACACAACTTTCTAGACGAGAGGCTAGTGAGGAGATTGGGTTTGGATGCTGAACCGACTACAGGGTTTGACGTTGCTATTGGAGACGGCACGAAGCTTAGGGCGGAGAGCTTATGTCGCCGAGTCGATATACGGGTGCAAGGACACGACATTATTGTGGACTTGTATCCGTTGGCGCTACGAGGAGCGGACATTGTCCTTGGTGCTCAGTGATTACAAAGTTTGGGACCCGTCACATTTGATTTTTGAAGCATGTGGATGAAATATAAATAAGAAAACAAAGATGTGCGACTTGATAGGGTTCACACTTCGCCGATTCCTACGATGCAGCCTATGGTGGGGCTGCTTGGTGCGTATGATTTGGCCTATCTTCTATAGTTAGGACTAGTAGGAAATGAGCCTCAAACGAGTTCAGGTACTATCATTGAATTGTCTAATCTATTAGATAACTTTTCTGGACTGTTTGAGGAGCCGCAAGAGTTGCCACCAAGGAGAGCGGCGAACCATCGCATAGAGTTTGCATTCGAGGCTGCACCGGCGAACGTGAGGCCATATCGGTATCCACATGTGGTAGCCGAGATGTTGGAGTCGAGATGTTGGAGCAAGGCCTTATACAACCAAGTTGTAGCTCATACTCATCCCCCGTGCTTTTGGTGCGAAAAAAAGATAGGAAATGGACGAGCTTGCAGGGGCGACTATATTTAGTAAGCTTGACTTGAGGGCCGGGTATCATCAAATTAGAGTTCACCCGGCGGATGTGCACAAAACTGCATTTCGGACTCTGGATGGGCATTATGAGTTTCGAATGATGCCTTTTAGTCTCACCAATGCTCTAGCTACCTTTCAAGGCCTCATGAATGATGTATTTTGGCCTCTCTTACGAAGGTATGTCTCGGTATTTTTTGACGATATTTTGGTGTATAGCAGGACTGAATTGGAGCATTGGCGGCATTTGGAGAATGTGCTGAATTTGTTAGAACAAAACCAATTGAAGATCAAGAAGTCCAAGTGCCTATAGGGAGTACCGAAGGTGGAGTATTTAGGCCACATCATTTTAGCGGATGGTGTAGTGGCGGATCCTCAAACGATTGCATGTATGACTTCTTGGCCTATTCCTACTACTACCATCGGATTGAGAGGATTTTTGGGTTTGACTAGTTATTATCGTCGATTCATCGCCGAATATAGCAAGATCACTGCTCCTCTCACTTATTTGTTGAAGGACTCTTTTAGGTGGACGGATGAAGCCACTTTAGCCTTTGAGAAATTGAAAATAGCAATGACCATGGCACCCATTCTAGTGCTACCAGACTTCACCAAAGAATTCATTGTTGAGTGTGATGCATCGGGTGTTGGCATAGGAGCAGTTTTAATGCAAGAAGGACATCCTATTGCCTATCTTAGTAAGGCTTTATCGCAAAAATATCATTAATTATTGACTTATGAGAGAGAGATGTTGGCAATTCTACATGTGGTGTTAAAGTGGAGGCCTTATTTGATCGATAGACGATTCATTATCCGAACCGATCAAAGGAGCCTTCCATACTTTATGGGACAGCGCATGTACACTTTGGCACAGCAGAGATGGGTCACAAAATTGCTGGGGTATGATTATGTAATTCAATACAAGAAGGGAACGGAAAATAGAGCAGCGAATGCACTATCGTGCCAACCCGATACCGCCGAGCTTGCAGCCTATTCATCTCCTACCTTTCCCTTCCTTGATGAGCCGAGGTCGCATGCACATCTGACCCAAATATTTTGAGATTATTGCAGGAGGTGATGGATGATCCGGAGTGCCATCCACAGTTGGAGAATCGAGGCAGTTTGTTGCTGGACCACGGATGCATTCGGGTGTTGGAGCGTATTGGTCCGGTTGCATATCATTTGGAGCTGCCGGATCGAGAGTGTACCCTGTCTTTCATGTTTCATTATTGAGAGAGCACATTGGAGATCATGAGATTGTTGGATTGGTTCTACCGGAGCCATTAGAGGAGATAGAGATCGTAGAGCCAGTTCGAGTACTTGCTAGACGCCGACGACGACATGGTACTAGATTGGAGATGGAGATTCTAGTTGAGTGGCTCGGCAAGCCATCTGATGAGGCGACATAGGAGTTGGAGACTAATATCTTGGAGCGTTTCCTTGACTTTTAACCTTGAGGGCAAGGTGGGGGCAGCGTGGTGGCCTGATACACTTAATTAGGATCTTATTGCATTAGGTGTTTATTTTCATTAAAATAAAGTTCCTGTAGGACGCGTTTGAATACATGTGGAGTCGCGTTCAAATGCTTGTGAACCCTTGTGAACACCTTGTGAACGCTTGTGAATGCCTTGTGAACGCCTTGTAAACGCTCGCGTTTGTGAATGCCTTGTGAATGCGTTTGTGAACGCCCGCTTTCGAATCACTTGTGAACGCCTGTGTCGCGTTTGCAAATCCAGAGAAGGGGCTTTTGAGTGCGTTCGAACGCGATCGGGCGCGTTCAAATGTGATCGACGAGAACCCTCTAGAATTAGGGTTTTATATTGTTTTAGGACTTGTTGGCTATCCTCTATAAATATGTGGATGGCAACCAACTTCATATTGGAAGTGGATTCTTGATTTCTTGCCTCATCTTCTCTCTAGACTCCTCCCTCCTCCCTCTTCACCATCCTTCTACCTCTACCGTTAGTAAGGTTTCTCCTCACTTCTAATCTCCCTCGTCTGTCGAATCACCCCTCTTCTTTGGGATCTCGACCACTTCTTTGGGAGGAGAGAGATTAGGGTACAGAGAAGATAGAGAGGCAAGAAACTAATATTCTAATAGCATAATAATTTTGGCTACCATCCACACATTTATAGAGGCTAGCCAACAAGCCAAAATAATAATAATTATCCCTAATTCTAGTGGACTCCTGCCGATCACGTTCGAATGCACCCGATCACGTTCGAACGCACAAAAGGTGTTATTTGTCGATGCGAACTTGATGCAGACTTTCTAACGCGGTGTTCGAACATGCCCGACCTTGTTCGAACATGCATTTCACGTTCTCTGTTTTTGCGAATCTGATGCAGGCATTCCCAAAGTCATTTGAACGCGACCCATTTTGCGTTCGAACGCGACCTACAGGAAATTTATTTTAATAAAAATAAATAAATAATACAATAAAAAAAGTCTCTAACTAAGTGTATCAAATATTATTGTAATGGTATCAAAGATATGGGAGAGGAGAATGTTCTCCAAAGATCGGTAATCTTTGCTACTACTTTACTTGATTGCATAGTTGCTAAAAGATAAATATCCCCGTATATACTAGACATCTTGTGCTGCCCATTGTATAGATTTAATATTAGAGAGGATATCCAAGGAAGGAAAGATTAAAGGTGCAATTAAACGTGGGGGGAAGTCATGGTATTCATTTATGGACATCATAAGACATTAAGTATGATCGTCAATTCACACAAAAAAAGGGAGATCGTGAGACCCGAAATTATAAGATTTGCCATCTTTTCTCACATTACAAAGTCTTTTGGAGAAGGAAAAAAAATTAAAGGTTATGTTTACTTCTGATGAATATTCAATATGCAAATGGTCAAAAATTGCTAAGGGAAAGAGAGCTTACTCTACTATTCTCAATAATCAATTTTGGAGGCAAGTGGCATTAGTAGTTAAAATTTTCACTCTCGTGGTAAAGTTACTTCAAGTTGTTGATGGTGAAAGAAAACCACCAATGGGATTTTTTGTAATAATGAGACGTCTTCCAAACCTTTCCTTGATGCAATTGATTACTACATAAATGGAAAGTTTGATACACATCTCCATACTACTACATACTATTTAAATTCATACTATTTTTATAGAGATTGTAATGAAATTAAAAGTGATTTAATGTAATGGATAGTATTCGTGTTCTTAGTTGTGTTGAAAACTTCTATCTAGATCTGTATAAGAAAGCATATACGGATACTAGTGGAATTTTTGGGAGACAACTAGCAAGATTGGCAAGAGAAGTTAATAATGAGAAATTCAACTCAGGTATATTTAACAGTTTAACATATGTAATAAAATATATGTCTTTTAGCCTTATCACTTACATATATTAATACGTTGATAAGTTACTTTCTAATTTGTTTGGTTATTAGCTCATTGGTGGAGCGTATATGGAGCTAGCACCCCTCAGATGAAAAATATGGCAGTTAAGATTCTTAATTTGATATGTAGTTCGTCCGGGTGTGAAAGAAATTAGAGTTCATTTGAATGGGTAATGTATCATTGTATTGATTAAGTTGTCAATTCTAAATTATAATTGACTTCTATCAATTTGGTCTTTCTTTTTAGATTCATTCCAATAAGAGAAATAGTTGGAAGTAAAGAGATTGAATGATCTAGTTTTTGCACAATTTAATGCAAGAACGAAATATCGAAAGATAGCAAAAAGAGAAGGATCATGTAGCTTCAAAAGAGAGAAATAATGCAATTTATTGGTTTGATAATGATCCTCATGAGCAAGAGATCTTCCCAAGTGAAGGGTTAACTTGAGAGATAGTGACGAAGCATCCGGTGAAAGAATTTTTATCATCAAGGAGGATTGTTAGAGTTGCTCAAGCTACTACTAGTAGCACTCCTTCCACTTCTCTAGATTAGCAATTGATCCAGTCAGATGAGGAAATAGAGGATGATGATGATGTTGAGCTAGAGCTTGATGATGATTCGATTGATAATTTATTGGCAAATAAAGCTCCACATGAAAATTATGAAGAAGACTAGAATTCTAATTTTGAATGTGAACTTATTATGAATGTGATTTTTGTGATGATTGTGAACTTGTTATGAATGTGATTCTTATAATGATTGTGAACTTGTTAGATATTTGGGTGTGACGATTGTGAATTTGATAATTTTGAATCTTTGATCATGTTATTTATTTTGGATATTTGGTTGTGATTCTTGGGAACTTGTTATGAATTTGAAAAATTCTAATCTTTGATCATATTATTTGTTTTGGATATTTAGTTGTGATATTTGTGAACTTGTTATAGTTATGAATTGTGAATTGTGATTATGTTATTTGATATTGTGGCGTAGTACATCATTACAAATTATATATATATATATATATATATTAAATTAGTATTAAAAATTATAAATATACTATATATAATTAATATAAAAATGCTAAACTACCATGTCACCCGCCTTCCACCTTGGCACTAGGCGGTGGGGTGATCGACCGCCATCCACTGCCGCCTTTCTAAACATTGCTCTTCTTCTTTCTTTTTTTCTCCAGATTACTTACTTCCATATTATTTTGCGTTATTCTCTGTGCATGTAGTTGCTACTAATTTCATATATTTCCCAACACAAAATTTAAGAAAAAAAGACATTTTAATTTAAAGTTGGTGTCAACTTGATGTTTTGCTTAAGAAGTGTACGAGATCATACAATTTCAAGCTTATAAAGGAGTCACCACAATTTGATTAAAATTTCTAATTAGAGTGATGGGTAGTTGCCCGCTTGGGGAATAGCTAAATGACACACACCTTTACACAATATATGCATGTTATGGACTAGATCTAGAACGATTCGTCCATAAGCTGATTATGAAAACTTAAGTGGTAGTAGCCTCATGAGATAGAGTTCTAATGGCTTTAGTTTCACGTCAATTGGATTCTAGATGGAAAGATATAATTAAAATAGTGGAGCAAAGTTAGAACAGGGCATAATAGTAAACATCCGACGTTGCGACGGTCGTCGGGGGGGGTGGCGGACGACCAAGAGTGGTGGTGGACGGCCATAGGATAGGGTGGCTGGTGGAGATAGGTGATGGTGGCTACGGGTTGGAGGTAGAATTAAGGTTTCTAACTTAGATCTACTCCTAGAAATAACAACGATCTAACGACTAGGGTAAAAGATAAGGACGATAAGTAATGCAAGGTAAATAAATTTAACTTAACTTAACTCAATATTTCTTCCATTCAATTTCATGCCTAAACAAAGAAGCCTAGTCCCTTTATATATAGATGTCAAGATACAATGAGTCCTCCTCGGGCTAGGACTTATACGACCAGCCCCTGTATAAGCCCTAAAGGCTTATACGACTCAAACTAGGACTTGCCTTAGGCTAACCCTAAAGACTTATATGACTCGAAATAGGACTTGCCTTATATACTTACATGACTTACTTGAACTTGTCTTAGTAGCTTACATAACTTAACTAGACTTGCCTTAAGTTCTTGCATAAGATATAAATATGACCTAGAGATAAACATGACTTGCATAAGATATAAATCAGCCTTCCTTATTCTTCTCGGATTGATTCTTCGTTCTGCCACAGAGTCCGAATCTAGAGAAATCTTGAATATGAAAGTTGTAGATCAAGAAGTCTTTGATCTTCTCCAAGCAGTTTCGTAAAATTTGGTCATTTTTGATATATCTTTTGAATATTTTTCCAAAACTGCACATAGCTGAATTAGCTAACTAATAAATTCTAAATTAATAAGACTCTAATTAAAGTAAATATGCAGGTAAGATAATTAGACTCAATCCACTGAGCTCAATCTCCTCTTGATGTGATCCGATCTCACCCGGTTCGCATCAATGCATACAGAGCTACATCTACTTGAGAGTGAACATACCAAATCATTTTTGAAAACTCAACCAGAAAATTCATTCTTATCCACATCTTTTGTAAAATTTTATAATGAAATAATGAAGTTCTTATAATATAAATCTGACTCTGTAATTCAGTCAATCTGAGATTTTAAACATGTAAAGGTGTTTCTACATCTAATGCCCTAAGCCATCTGGATTGGGAGTCATTGGTCCAATGCTCGCTAAAGGATCGAACTAGTACTTAAGAGAGTTAGATTTTTAAAATCAAAATGGCTAGTTCGACTTCAAAGTGTAGACTGATTTGAGTTATTAAACATGTAAGGGTGTTTCTACACCTAATGCCCTAAGCCATCGGGATCGGGAGTCATTGGTCCAATGCTCACTAAAGGATTGTGTCTAGAGCTTAGTGGAGTTGAACAAACCATAGTCACAACTAAAAGTAAGAAAAGAAAAACAAACAAAGGAAGAGGTGCAACATAGAGCTTCAAATTTTAAATCTTTTGTAATCAAGTTTTAGGTAGGATTAGTGTGTTTACTTGAGAGAGAACGAAAATTATGTATGCATATAGCATTTCTTTTAGCACAAACTTGTTATCCCTACTATGGCAATCGCTTCACACAAAGTTAGAGGTATTAGACAAAGTGTACAGATTTTATACTAAAAGTATTGATTTTTGTGTGCCACTTAGAACTGCATCACGTTTATACAAACTAAAAAAAGGATATTAGAATTTGTTGCATCCTATATGTTCTACATTTTCATTGCACTCATAAGATGTTTGTGGGTAACATCGCTGAAATCCTTCACAATAAAACTCATACACTAGGATAACCTAGGGGTTTAACGGCTTGTTGTACATGCTAAGTACAATCGTGATTTCCTACGAAAGTGGGTTAGAATGAGCATATTTTAGCATGGTGGTTTAGTTTTTTTTTTTCAGTTTTTGAATAAGCTACACAAAGGCTTAGCATTGTTTTACACTCTCATCTTCATTATATAAGCCTTCATTGATAGAGACTAACAATAGCTAATTGGAGGGGTGTGATAAGAGCATAAAAGTACATTTAAAGACCTTGAATGTTAGTCTATTTCCCATCTTACAATAATTATTTTATAGATTTAATTGTATATTCTTACTAAGACCATTATTTCATGCTAAGAAAACTAGCTTAATTCAAACCAGATTGCACAAAGTAGAATATGGAGTGACTGGACTGAGGAGCACAACTTAAATCCAACTCATAGATTCAAGCTTGCCAAATCAAATTAGGAAATCTCGCAACTTGGGTTTAAAATTCAGATTTCTATGGCTGGATTCCTTAAATTATTGTTGCATACCAATTTGAGATAGCTAGAATTTCTGAAGTTTGGGAAATTATCCCAAAATTGTTCTACTATCTCCATAAATATATTTTCCTTTTTAGGGTTTCTAGTTTTAACCCTTTTGCAGCTCCTATATAAAGCCATCTCAAAATTAGGCTTGGGGGCACTTTTTTGGGCTATTTTGGAATCACAAAAGATAGAAGAGAGGAGGAAAAATAGCTATGGTGTAACAACCCAATCCCCCCCCTCCCCCACCCCAAAATAGGATAGTTGATAGAAAGCGTGAGGATACCCGAATGGGTGCGAGGATTAGTACGTGCTTGGTGGATGATTGATCGCTCGGCATAGTCGCGATCCTATGGCCTTACGTTCGAAGTCATTAGTTTGTGTGCGCAGGAGACATTCGGACACCTGTCGTTCGCTAGAGCATATGTGGTGAGTTATCCTCACTAGGTTTATATCAGCTAGAAGGGTGCTCGGTATGGATGAATGTTGATACCCTTAGTGGATGGTAGGGTATGGTTATATTTGTGATACTCCTTGCGGATAGCAGAGTATGTTCTAAGACTTCGAGCATGATGTTGAGACCGGGTACCGAGTGTGGACTGTGTATAGTGGTATAGTATGATGATGACATTGATGACTGAGATATTAAAAAATACATATGATTTTATTATTATCTGATTACTTGATTATCGAGTGGTCAATATATATCATATATGGTTGTATTTGATATCATAGCATGGTCATAGCCGCCATGCATTATATATCATATTTGAGAGAGAATTATGATAATAGTATGACATGAAGATTTGTTTATTTATTATCGAGGATTATATACTTTTATTAGTTATGACATGTTATCTTCCCCTCTATATTAGTTATGACATGTTATCTACCTTTCATTCATATATTATTATTGAGGACACATTCATATACTCATTCATGACATGATGCTCTTTTTGATTCATATTATCCAGTACATGATTTACTCTCTGTTTGGCATCACTGATCCGGGGTAAAGTCTATTCATTGAGCATTTTGCTCAGAAATCTCTTTATTTTTTCTAACCCCCAAGGTATTATGGTACGTGATAGCAACTTGAGATATCCTTAGGAGATATTTTAGAGAAAAGATTAGGTGAGCTATAGACGTGAGATGGTATAGAAGATAGTTTATCCAGATATTGAGTTGTACCATTACTTGATATTTGTACTCCATTATATAGATGATGATTTATATAATACAGGTCAGATTATAGTGTACTCATGTATTAGTAATTTTAGTTGTATCTTGATAGTTTGTCGTGACTTGTGTAGGCCCTGCCAGATTATGTAGTTGTGTAGTATGGTTGTTGTGGACTTAGACATTCATATGTTAACAAGTTTATCTAATTGATAGTATAATTTATTTGGTGATGGATTATATGAGCATGGATATGTTAGCAGGTTTTATTTGATGATGTCATAATAATATGGGCACAGGAGTGCATCTGTGCGTGACGGGCTCGCCCGACCTATCACTGCGCCGCACGTGCTATATCGGCGCGTGAGCGTGCACATGCCCATGCTAGGCGGGGGCGTTACAATTCAGGTGGTATCAGAGCTTATATTTAAGGATGATCTAGCAAACCATCAAGTACACTAGTTGTTGATTTTGTTTAGGGTTACGCTGGTAGTCGATCTCAATGAGTTTGATATTAATTGATTGAGATAGATGCCTGAGTTATAATGTTGAGGTTATTAAGTTTGATGCTTGACGATATTGATAGGAATAATTTTAGATATTGGTATATTGAGAATTTATCTATGCGACTAATGACTAGGAAGAAATGTTAATAAATCATGTATTGATGTTATTGATGTTGCGGTGTTATAGTCTGTGGAGAATAATATCAGAAATATAGATATGTTCATATGATGTGATAAACTGTAAAAAAAAAATTTGTAAACATGTGGAGATATATATTTTGTGCAGAAAGATTATTATCAGTAGATTTGAGGTTATTTTGAACAGATATTGCATATTTTGGATTTTGTTTTTTTAATGGATACACTTGGGATTAGGAGATGATGTAAAAAGGTATAGGTGCAGGAAGACCCATTTGAATCTTTATGTGGATTTTAATCATTGATTGTAGTTGGATGATCTTATACTGTGAAAATATGTTAGACGATATGATATGATTGGGGATTATAAAATTTTAGGATGATTGATATGATAGATTGTCTTTGCAAGATGCTTGTGTTAGTAGTTATAAAAGTTATGATTGTACTAGCAAATAGATGTTTAACGTCTCTGTTACATTATTAACTTGATGTTTACAAAGATGATAATAAAGATTGAAAATATGACATGAACTAAGGTTACAAATTAGGAATGATTTTAGTAGTTGAGATTTAATGTAATTTTGGATGACATGAAAGTGAGTTTAGTTTAGAAACTACTAATTATATGGATATGATTAAGTGGAAGAATGATAATGAGATAAACCGTATAGGGTGATTGTAATTTACTAAGATGGTAGCACTTGATATACCTTGTATGACAGTGGAAAAATGCATTACTATTTAGTTTTGATATAGATTTAGAAGATAAGAATATTATAGCATGTAGATTGTGTGTTTTTGATAATGTTGGATTTGAGTCGAAAATATATAGACTTATATTGATTTATGATTACTATGTGGTACTGATGATGTTTTAAAATAATTTTGAACAATCTTATAAGATTAAAATGTTCAATATATGTGGTGAACTTTTGTTCGGAGGATGTAATAGAATATTAAGTTAAAACTTTTGAGGACTTATTAGGTTTAGGTGATTATTTATTAAAAATGAGATACGATGATTTTTTTGATATGGGTATAAAATTGGGTATTATGATATTGTCTTTATAATACAACTAGAGAGGTATGTAGACAGAATTATATATAGAGTATATGACAGATATGACTATGCATTATGATCGATTTGGAAGTTGGCCTAATTGCTTTATAGGATGGACCATATTTAGTATATTGACAGATGTTTATTATATTGCTAGACGATAAATAGATAGTGATGTATAGAAAGTGATTATATTAGTATTTCTATAACCTTTGATTTATGTGATAAATTATTACGAGAAGTTATTGAGCGAGCTTTTTAGAATGATGAGATTGATTTTAATAATTATAATGACTTACAAGTTTCCATATGAGTTTTAAGATAAAGATATCTGATTAGGAGATGATGATTATAGGATTGATAATTCTATTATAGTTTGTAAATTTTTTATTTTTAAGGAATTACAAAATTGAGGATGTGAGTTGATTTAAAATAAAAGAGAAAATGGATATGGATTTATTTTATGAGTTGAGTATTATATTGTCGAGTGATTGGAAAAGACTGTTGGATTATTTGACAGAATTTACTAGGAAGTTATTGCTTTTACAATAGTGATTGAGTTGATCATGATTGGATTGGAACTATATGAATTAATGAATAGATAGTTTGGATATAGAAAATAATTGATAGAAAGATCATTATAATTTTTTTTATCATGTATGTTGCTTGAGGTAGCTTGAATTTCACTATTTAGATATTGCAGGTTAAGAGGGAAGATAATATAGGGAATCAAAAGGCTCTATAAATTTTATTTGATATTGCAATATGATTAACATTGATATGTTGGATTTGATGAGTTGTATGGTATTTTGAAGAATGTATTATGAACATAGACTGTGATTTAGTAGTCTTATATGAATAGTTGTGATATCTCATTCAGATTTGTTTAGTAAAGTGCATAATGGTTTAAGTATATGAGTAGTGTATCTTTGGATAAGAGAGTTTGTACTATTGCTTAAATTCTATGATGATATCAGATAATGGTGAGTATGTTTAGATTAGCAACATAATCTATTTAGAAAGAGAAACATGAGTTAAATATTTCTGACGTTCTTAAAATATTATGTATTTATTGTGCTACTCGGTATTAGTCATAGTATTGAGGGATAATCCATTAAGCATGTTTAGGGATCGGAGTATACATTCTGTAGATCTTGGAGATAATTTAGTTTTATCATAGGTAATTATGTGATTTTATTACTGTATGATTGCAATTAGCAAAAAAAGTGATAGAAGTGAACATGTTGTGGTATTTTGGAGTAGAAAATGATACAATTAATAGATGACAACACTTTTTATATTGTAGAATTAGTGTACGTTCTTTCTTGTAGACCAGTGGTATTATCGATGTCTATGGATATGGTGTGATTACTTGACTGACTTAGATCTAGGAATTTATCCTTATATGGAAGTTACTTGTGGTTGTGTAATGTTAGGAATTAATGAGTAAAATAATAAACGAATTATGAATTATCGATCTCGATCTGAAAAAGTGAGATTAGAAAATTATCGATTTGATTAGAAGGTAGTGGAACTAGATATGTTGATTTTCTTACAATACTAGCGTGATTTAAATTTCGGAGTTGAAATTTTTATAAGCGGGGAAAGAAAATGTAACAACCCAATCATAAAAAAATAATAAAAAATAATAAAAATAAAAATTTCATGGGCACGACGTGGCCAGCCCTATCGCCACCGCCACGGCCTCTCTCTTCCCCTCTATATCTCTCTCTCTCACTCTCTCTCTCTCTCTCTCTCCCTTTCTTCCTCGTTCTCTCTCGAGTTCGTTGGAACCGGGCCACCGACTGGCCAGCAGTGGCCGAGCCCCTCCTCGCCGGCCCGGCTCTCCTCCTTCCCCTCATCTCTCTCTTCTCTTCTTTCTTCTTCTTATTTTCTTCTTCCTCTTCCTTCTTCTTCCTTTCTTCCTCTTCTCCCTCAAGTCCCTCCTCTTCTTTTTGTGTTGGCAATGTTTTTATTTATTTTATTTCTATTTCTATTTATTTAATTATTTAGGTATTTTTTCTTAATTAATGCAAATAGATTATTTAGATATCAATTATTGTAATAATAATATATATTCTTCAAGTACAATTATTATTAATTATAATTAGTATAATTAATGATTATATTGTTATAAACTATTACGCATAAAATATTGGAAATACTTAAATTATTTATTATACATTATTCATTAATATGCTTATTCTTTATTATAATTAGTAAAAATGAATGATTAATTATGTTTTATATTGTTACATATAAATATTGGTTTACTTAATATATATATATATATATATGTGTGTGTGTGTGTGTGTGTTTTGTTAGATTAATAAACAGTTCCTTAACCATAGTCATGAGATCTATAGATATACACTAATATTCATAATATATATATATATATATATACATTTTAAGTAATTTTTTTAATTTATTATATACTGTTGTGTGTAGAATAAGATACTAGTCTTATTAATTAATTAATTTATTATTTTGTGTAATTAAGTAAAGACTAGATAGTTCCTGATTAATCAAGATAGAGTAAGAATTATAAATTTAATTATAAATAGATCTTGTCTATACTTATATCTTATTTATAGTTATTTAGCCTTTTATTTTATTTGATAAGTATATATTTTTACATAAAAATAAACACACCTCTCCCCCTTATATTATAACTAGCATTTTATGATAATAATAGAATTAGTATTTGAATCATACCTATAATGTGGATCTAATTATATACAAAATAAAAGAAGTAATTCTAAACTTAATAAAGCTTTATATTCTATTTGAACTAATCCTAATTGGAAAAACGACTAACTAATGTTACTTAAATATTTTCAGACCCTAAACCCCTTATTTGAGACCTCGTAGATTTTGTTAGTGATGAGTTGACACTTGGTTGACGGATGTGGCGGATACGGGGTTCATGTCTTCTAATCAGATTGTGAAAAGTCTTATCCCCTAAACGCCTTTATCAAATTATGTTATATTATATATTATGTACATGCATGTTTTGGCCTCCAGCATGATTATATAACTTTATCTGGAGATGATTACAATCGAGCATATTTTATCATGCATGTAATTAGACTGATCTTGGATATGAGTATGATGATGATAAATAGAGATGATTAGAGATAACTATATTGTTATAATTAGTCTCGTAGCATGAGTATGCATGTGTTGACTACATGGTTGGAAACTACATTGCATCATTTTTCTCTTGATTCCTATTCCACCTAAATTCCTATTATGCATTAACTTGTTATCATACTAGATATATGCATATGATCTATCATTTAGAAAGAAAGTATGAAATGTGATTAATAGGATAGTTGATAGAAAGCGTGAGATACCCGAGTGGGCACGAGGGTTAAGATGTACTTGGTGGATGATTGATCGCTCGACATAGTCGCAATCCTATAGCCTTACGTTTGAGGTTGTTAGTTTATATGCGCAATAGAAATTCGGACACATGCCATTCCCTAGGGCATATGTGGTGAATTATCCTCACGAGATTTCTATCAACTAGAAGGGTGCACAGTCTAGATAGATGTTGATACCCTTAGCGAATGACAGGTATTATTATATTTGAGATACTCCTTACGGATAGCAGTATGCTCGAGCCTTCGAGCATGATGTTGAGACCGGGTACCGAGTGTTGACGGTGCATAGTGGTCTAGTATGATGATGACTTATAGAGATGACATTGATGATTGAGATGTTGAGAAATGCATATGATTTCATTACTATCGATTACCTGATTATCGAGTGGTCAATATACATCATATATGGTTGCATTTGATATCATAGCATGGTCATGGTCGGCATGCATTATGTGTTATATTTGAGAGAGAGTTATGATGATAGTGTGACATATTATTTATTTATTATTGAGGATTATGATATGTTATCTACCTTTCATTTATATATTATTATTAAGGACACATTCATATACTCATTCATGACAGTGATGCTCTTTCGGATTCATATTATCCAGTATATGATTTATTCTTTATTTGGCATTACTAATTTGAGGTAAGGTATATTCACTGAGCCTTTTACTCATGACTCTTTTTTTTTTTCTAACCCCTAGATATTATGGTACGTGATAGCGAATTGAGATATCCTTAAGAGATATTTTAGAGCAAAGATGAGATGAGCTATAGAGGTGAGATGGTATAGAAGATAATTTATCCAAATATTGAGTTGTATCATTATTTGATATTTGTACTCTATTGTACGAGACAATGATTTGTATAATACAAGTCAGATTATAGTGTACTCATCTATTAGTGATTTTAGTTGTATCTTAATGGTTTGTCGTGGCCTGTGTAGGCCTTGCTAGATTATGTATATGTCTATTATGGTTGCTATGGACTTGAACACTCATATGTTAACAAGTTTATCTAATTGATAGTATAATTTATTTGGTAATGGATTATGTGAGCATGGATATGTTAGCAATTTTATTTGATAATGTCATAATAATATGGGCACAAGAGTGTATTTGTGCGTGACGGGCCCATCCGACCTATCGCGTGCGTCGCCCGTGCCGTGTGGGCGCGTGGACATGCACGTGCTCTTGCTCATGTCGGGCGAGGGCGTTACATTAGATCTGTGACTTCCGAGGCTACCACCCATAAAAATTTTAGAATTTTCCTATGAATGGATAATTCCAGATATGGTTCATAACAATAATCTCCAAAGATAAGGAACTATGAGAGGAATAGAAAAGGAAAGAGATCTCAACAACCTACTAGAAGAAGCATTCACATAGTAAAACAAAGAATAAAGAAAATGAGCATTATAAAGGTGGTGGAAGAAGCCGGGAAGTCCAAAGAATTGGAGCTTTCTCTCATAAGAAAATCTTTAGGTTTGAAAGTTTTCTTTTTACACCATATTTAATTTTCTCAATTTTCTAACAATGAGTTAATTGCTATAGCTTCTCTATGTGGCATTAGTGAGAGAATATTAAGATTTTAAAGGCTTTTGAGACGGATAAAGCCTTAAAATTTATACAGTCTTTGGAGAAGAAAAGAGATCAAGAGGGGGAGAAAGAGGTGATTAAATGAATTGATACTTTGAGAAGAGGAAAAGTGTCAATGAGTTGATTTATTAGGAGATGCTAGATTTTATATGTTTGCTAGAGACTAAACATGAAAAGATTGGTGCCAGAATGTTGCAGTCTATAAAAGGCGCTAGTGTCATGCCTTGATCTGGAAACATGATGGCCATGAATCTCTAGGATAAAACCCAAAGAAACATGAAAACCCAATCATTAGTCAAATCCAAAAAAATAGGTTGACATGGCAAAAAAATACTCATCCTTCAGAGTTCTCCCTAATCGACTTCTTAAATTCCTACAAAATGACAAGTCCTCATGACCTAGATGCCCAGCAAATAGCCATCTCTACTAAAAATATATCTAATGACAAATATCAACACATGATACATCTAATAATAGAAAATGAATCATAACGACATATATAAGCCGTATTAGAAAATAAATAATTTTATGATCTCTCTTACTAAATTTTGAAATTTCAATATATGCTAAATTGAATTATACATCATTCATAATATCTCATATTAGATAAATTAATATAACAAGAATTTATCTCTATTAAAAGTGTACTATCATGAAAACTCATCAAAATTAGTAAATATGTCATAATGTCTTCCTTTAATGGGTATTCTATCCCGTGCCCACATCACACTACTAGTCACCATCAAGTTAGCGCTCGAAACTTTTCTAGATAGCCAATCCGTCTAGAGTCATAGTAGATAACTCTATAGTCCTATATTGACTTTTTCACTAGCCATCAAGTAAGATTAAAGTCACTACAAATGAAAATCTGAGAATATTTTTTCTAATTGCGTAGTCACTTGGTAGCACGTCGCAACGTTAAATTTCAAGAATCTTTTTCTTGAACTTATCTTCTTGAAATTTGGGTTCCAATTCTCACTTTTATTAGTATTCAATTATACCAATTCATATTGAATCTCAAATGTCATAATTCTTTCGATAATCAAGATTTCAATTCTTCTAAATATAATTTATATTCATAAATCAGGAGACCAATAGTTTCTCAAATATATCTCTAAATTTCTAAATATAAATTATATATAAATTATTGATAAATCAAGATATCTATATTTTCTATATAAATATATATTGTATAAAGAAACATGAATAAATAATAATATAATATTTGATCTCATTCATCTCATAGGTAATCTTTATGTTACGAACCAGCTTGATCTGATCTGAAATAGTTCGGACTCGATTAGGCTCATAATTTTCGAAGAGATCTTCAAACAATCCAACCGACGAATCTTCCTGAATTTTGGATATGTTGTCGCTCTTAGAAAGAGCTATCCAACGAATCCAAGATCGCAGGGTTTGGATGGTTAGATCTCGAGATATCGACCAAATAGTGGCCGAATGTCAAATAAACCCTAGCTTGTTAGCCCTCCAATAGCTAGATAAGTGCTAGGTTAACTCCTTGGTGTGAAGGGGAGAATGTAATAACCCAAGTAGGGTTAAAAAAAAGTGGGGCCTTGTGCCCATATAGGTGAGGGTGCCACATGCCCACGGCCCCTGGCCATGGCGGGCCGGCACGCGCCACCCCTTTCCCCTCCACCGCCTCTCTCTCTCTCTCTCTCTCTCTCTTGGCCACCCTCTCACTCTACTCTCTCTATTCTATCTCGCACTACTTTCTCTCCATTACCGACACCTTCCCTGGAGCCACCGCCGCCTCTAGTGAGACCTCTCACTCTCCCTCTCTTTCCTTCTCTCTCTCTCTCTCTCGCCCGAGTTCGGGCTCGTCGGAGCTAAGCCGCCGACGAGAGGCCAATCGCTGGCTGGCCAATAGTGGTCGGTGCCCTCCCCGCCGGCCCGGGTCCACACCTCTCTCCTTTTCCTTCCCTTCTTCTATTCTCTGCTTCTTCCCTTCATATTTTTCTGCAATAGTCTTTGGGCTCGGCCCAAAGACTTTTAGCCGATCTTCGGGCCGAGCTGCTAGTGTTGAGCCAAGCCCATCACTAGTACTAGTGATCCCTTATTCTTTTTAATTTTATTATTTATTTATTTAGGTATTTTTGTCTTAATTAATACAAATAGATTTAGACATTATTTATTTTAATAATAATACATATTCATCATTATGATTATTGTTAATTAAAATTAATTAATGATTAATTAGGTTATAAACTATTACACATAAATATAGGTAATACTTTATTTATTTATTTATTTACTTATATGTATATTAGATTAATAGATAGATTTGTAAATTATAATTATTAGATTTATATTCTAATATTCTTATGATATACATTTTAAATAATTCTATTAATTTATTATATATTGTTATTTTTGTAACAAATAAAATACTAGGCTTATGTATTTATTTATTATTTTATAAAGTAATCTCTAATTAATCAAGATATAATTATAGTTAGATTTTCATCTATATTTTTATTTTTATTTTTATCTGTAATTAAAAATCTAGCTAGTTATAAAGATAAGTAGAAATTCTAAAACCTTCTAAATCATCATATATTACATAAACAGATTTTAATTAGATAAACGGCTAACATCATACTACTTAAATAGTTTCAGATTTCGACCCCCCTGTTCAAGACCCCGTATACTTAGCTATTGAGGCTTGATCATTGTCGTAGCAACGTGAATGAGTGGTTATTTAGTATTTGTAGTGGTGGTGAGTAGTTTTATCCACTATACACCTTTCTCAAATTAGGTTATAATATATATTATGTACATGCATGTTTTGGCCTCCAGCATGATTATATGACTTTATCTAGAAATGATTACAGTCGAGCATATTTTTATCATGCATAGAATTAGGCTGATCTTGGATATGAGTATGGTGATGATAAATAGAGATGATTAGAGATGATTATACTGTTATGACTTTGTGTCGGAGTGATTTCTAGTATGAGTGTGCATGTGATAGACTAACATGAGTATGCATGTGTTAGAAATATAGTTAGAGTTTGCATTGCATTATTTTTCTCTTAATTCCTATTCCACCTAAATTCCTGTTATGTATTGACTCGTTATCGTGCTGGATATATGCATGTGATCTGGCATTTAGAAGGAAAGCATGAAATGAGATTAATAGGATAGTTGATAGAAAGTGTGAGGATACCCGAGTAGGTGCTAGGGTTAGGGGTGCCTAGAGTGATGATTATGGTCGCTGATATGCGATATCTCGTGGCCCATGTCCGAGGTCAGTTGAGTCTGCGCGCACAGACAATCGGACACATGCCGTTCGCTAGGGCGTATGTGGTGATACCCTATCACGAGGTTTCTATCAACTATGTGGGTGCCCGCTCTGGATGGATGTTGATACCCTAGCGGGTGGCGGGGTATGATTATATTTGAGATACTCTTGCGGGTCGCGGAGTATGCTCTGAGCCTTCGGACATGATGTTGAGATTGGATACCGGGTGTTAACTGTGTACAATGGTCTAGTGTGATTATGGTATACCGAGATGTTGGTGTTTGACTGTGATACGGAGAATTTCACCTGATTATTGAGTAATTATCATAATTTATACACCATTGCATTTGACACTAAGCCTTTAGCTCATGACTCCCTGTGTTTTCTCCTTTCCAAAAACCCAAGTGAACGAGAGGAGCAGGATACTCCCTTAGAGGTCTTGCCGATGAGTGAGGAGTAAAGTGTGGTTAGTGTTATATGTCAGATGAGTTATCTTATCCGATGTATTAGTGGACATTATTCAAAGTGTGTCTATATCCTTGTCCTATATTTTAGTAGATGACTTTGTACTTGTATAATTATGTATATACTACCGTTGTGTATATATAGTTGTGAAAAGCTCTTGATGATGTGTTGTGGCCTGTGTGGGGCCCAAGTAGGGTTATTTGATTGTTAATAACTAACTAAATGGTCAGGTGCTACGCACGTGCTGTGTGGGCTCGTGTCATGCACGTGTTTAGGGTTCAGGTGTTACATAGAAGTTGTTGTAGAAGAGGGGGATTAGGAGTTAAAGGAGGCCGATCAAAGACTTGGGCGATGAAAGAAGGGAGGTGGGAGAGGGCGCTAATGGCTAAAGACAGTTAAGAAGGAGATAAAAGTACAATGCCAATTTCAATTATCAAATCATACTCCAATTAGGATTTTCTCCACATATTTACAGAGGCTCACCCTAGGGACCTAAACAACTAAGTTAAAATCCTAACAAACCAACAACTAAGTTAAAACCCTAACAAACCAATAATTTTTGCCACAGTGCGTTCGAACGCACAAATACCGTTCTCTATCATTGCGAATGCATGCAGGTGTTTGAACAATCGCGTTCGAACGCGAGTCCCTAGCATTCGAATGCCCCCTTGGCAAAAGGCCTTATTCTCTCAATAAATATAAACTCGATAAATAGGCTCATCCCAATTGAACACAATGTCGCGAGTGGATCCAATCCGACTGAGTTGTATCATTTCACCACGCTTCCAACCACTTTGTCCTCAAGGTGTCCATGGTGGTTTCCAATCCTTATGTAGTTGCTTCATTGATTGGGCATCTTCATCGAGGTGGGGCTAGCCTGCTTGGATTTGGCCGAGGCCTGAATATGGCACACCCAAGGCTAGCGGTCTCGAGTTGCTCAATGGCGTTTGCTCCATGGTTGTCGACTCCAATGTGGTCCACTTTAGTTAGTGTATTGCCTTCAACTCTCATATCTTTTCCTCCATCATTTGTGCCGTTGAGAAGGCCTCTAGCAAGGTGGTAGGACGAGTAGCTTTGATATCATGATGAAGCCCCGAGATAAAAGTGCTTTTGAGAGCTGAGTCCGACCACTCGTGAACTGGATTACTAATCTTTCGAACTCCTCTTGATAGGCTCTTACAGAGGTCTTTTGGGTTAGCTTCGTCAAGGTGGCTTGGAAGTCCTCATAGTCGGAGGGTCTGAAACGCATACAAAGTGCATCGGCAAACTCCTCCCAAGTGGTGAAAGCGCGTGCGCAATGTGCTGCTTGAAACTATCTCACCGCTACATCTTCAATGTGGAATGAGGCCAGAAGCACCTTTTGGTGATTAGGTGTCCCTTGATATGTTTGCGCCATGTGCGCCAAGGTTTGCGTGAGATCAGGAGGGCCCTCTGTCCGTCCTCATGAGCTCTTTGGGGATGGAGATCTTAACGGAGCCATGCAGTCCATCTCCAAACCTTGATCGCTTGTTTGCTTTGCTGCATTCGATCTTGTGGTAGCCACGACGGTCCGAGGAACGTTGGCTCTAATACTAGTTGTTACGAACCAGCTTGATCCGATCCGAAATAGTTCTGGACTCGATTAGGCTCGTAACATTCTAAGGGATATGCAAACAATCCAACTGATGAATCTTCCTAAATTTTGGATATGTTGTCACTCTTGAAAAGAGCTATCCAACGAATCTAAGATTGTAGGGTTTGGACGGTCAAATCTTGAGATATCGACCAAACAGTGGCTGAAGGTCAAATAAACCCTAGCTTGTTAGCCCTCCAATGGCTAGATAAAGTGCTATGTTAACTCCTTGGTGTGAAAGAGGATAAGTTGTTGTCGAAGAGGGGGATTACGAGTTAAAGGAGGCCGACCAAAGACTTAGGCGATGAAAGAAGGGAGGTGGGAGAGGGCGCCAATGGCTAAAGACAGTTGAGAAGGAGATAAAGGCACAATGCCAATTTCAATTATCTGATCATACTCCAATTAGGGTTTCCTCCACATATTTATAAAAGCCCATCCTAGGGACCCAAATAAGTTAAAACCCTAACAAACCAATAATTTTCACCGTGGTACTTTCGAATGTGCTCAATCGTATTCGAACGTGCAAATACCGTTCTTTATCGTTGCGAACGCGTGCAAGCATTCGAACGATCGTGTTCGAATGCGGGTCCCTAGCGTTCGAATGGCCCATTGGCAAAAGGCCTTATTCTCTCAACCAAACATAAACTAGATAAATAGGCTCATCCGAATGAACCCGAGTGGATCCAATCCGACCGAGTCGTATCACCTTATATCAACTAAAAAAAAATCGTTCTTTTTATAAAGATCTCCTAAATTTTATTTAAATAAAATATATGACAAAAAAGATTCCCTCCCTTGTTTTCTAGAAATAAATATAATATTAAATATTTTCTTAAATCCGAAATTCCTTCATCATAATTTCTTTTTATTGTAAAAATATAGGAAATTCAAATAAATAATCGTGACATCTGTAATTCTTCAATAAAAATTCTTAAAATAATAAATTTCTTAATTTTTTTATACATGTAGCATAATTGACATCATCGTATTAAAACTTTTTACCTCATAAAATTGGACATGATAAAAATAAATAAAAAGAAATACTTTTTAATTCATCAACTCTATATTATTTAAAATAATAAAAATTTAGGAAAATATGAACGCCTCAATTGCTTAATCCTAATCATTGTCCGATTCCAATGTGCCCACCACTGTCCTTCTCTTTTCTCGCTATTCTCTCTCTTTGGTATAATATTGGTATTATATGCTCCGTTTCTTTCTCTTCTCTTTTCGTCCCTCTTTCTCTGCTACTATTCGTTCTCCCTTTCTTTTCTTTTTCTTTTTTTTTTCATTCTCTGTATTATCTATCATCTCTCTTTGGTACGACACGGCACTATTGCTACAATGCCGCCTCCCTCTCTCTCTTTGACTCTCCTCTAGGGTTTTCTCTCCTAAGTCTTCCTTTTTTATATATAAAAGATATGAAATTCCTAATTGAATTTGGTATCTAATATTCTTTCTTATTTAAAGCCTAAAGTATAAATAAAATCTTAACTTAATTTAATCTAAATCCTAAAATTAAAAAAATAAAACTAAATCCCTCGTTATCTAAATAATTATCTATAATATATTATTTATTTATTTATTTTTAAAATTTTGGGTTGTTATAGCTAGAATTACCAATGGGGTTGTCTTTCCATCTGTTAGATTATCTAAGTGTGCATTAATGGGGATGAATAATGATATTGCGGAGATTTCTATAGTTATGAAAAATAGGAACGGAGGTCAGATGTGGCTATTCACTAATGTTTATGGGCCTGTTACGATCCAAATCTGGACCAATCCAGACGTATAGATTTTTATAAGTGGTATCCTCACGATTTACTAATCTAACATCTTTGGTTTCACGTAAATTCGAGCGTCGCTTAGGGTTGCGGCGGAGGGCTTAGTCTGTAGGGATGGAAGGTGCTTCACCGTGGCCGAAGGAGGGGTGGTTGTCACAATTTGGATGGTCTCCGCAGTTTCACCACTGTAAGGGCTTGAAGGTGGAGATGGCAGCTGTTCCACGGTGGCCGACAGCGGTGGCAGCATAGAGTCAAGATATCAAGGCTTGGATTGAGTCCTTGAGGGAAGTTTGCATCTCCTTCAAATTGGCTGAAAGTTCTTTGAATATTACTCTTGCCTATGTCGGTGTCTCATCATCGATGGTGGCTGGTGGTGGTGGTGGTGCTAAAGAAGACCCAGTAAATATAGAGATGAGTTATTAGTCCTCCATGGCAGAGATCTCCCTTGAATTTGTCTTCACTAATGACAGAGGAATGGTGACTCTAATACCAATATTACGAACCAGAGCTGGACCGATCTAGATATAAAAAAAGTTGAAATTTTTATGGGTGGTAGCCTCACGAGATCTAATGACTTTAGTTTCACATAAATCTAAGGTTGAGGTGAAAAGTTAAAAATAGAAAAGGTCAAAATGGGACAAAAATTGAAAATATTCGACGTTGCAGCGGTCGTCAGAGGGTGGCAAATAACCAAGGGTGGTGGTGGGCGGCCATAAGGTAGGGTGCTTGTGGAGGTGCTGGTGGTTAGGGTTCGAGGTAGAATTAGGGTTAGAAGTTAGATCTATTGGTAGGAAAATAAATTGCTATTATTAATTATTTTTACTCTTAGATTATCTTACTCTTACTCCTAAGATAGTCAAGAGCTAAAACATAATTCTTAATTCTTCATTAGATACTTGGATAATTAAAAAAAAGGAGTATAACCCCTCTATATATAGAGGTTGGGTAGAATTAGTCATACTGGGACTAGCCTTAAAGGCTTATACAACTCGAATTAGGATTTGTTTTAAATGCTTACATGACTTAATTAGACTTGCCTTAAAGACTTACTTAAGTTAAGAAGACTTGTCTTAAGAGCTTACTTAAATTAATTGGACTTGCCTTAGAAGCTTACATGACTTACCTAAACTTACCTTAAGGGCTTACATCATGAATTAGATAGACTCAATCTATCGAGCCTAATGTCCTCATAATGTGATCCAACCTGATTCGGTTCGTATCAATTCACCATGCTTTCGGCCATCGTGTCCTCAAGGTATCGATGATGGTTTCCAGACATTCTGTCGCTCTCAAATTGCATGTCCTCGATCTTCGTGTGGATATTGTCTACCATATGGAGGGCCCTACGATAGTTTCTACTCTAGGGCCTACTTGTTTGAGCCATAGTCTACCCTAGCCGCGGGTGGCTCAGGCCTAAATGCTAGCCACGATTGATTCGAGCCAGGGTCTTAGCACATGTAGTTTAGGTCATGACTTGAGTGCAGAAGGTCCAAAGAAGTGGCTGGTCATAATGGTTTGGGCTGATAGGGCCTAGATCACCGCCGATGGAAAGCTAGGATTTTTGGCCCTGCCTTCCATCGTACATGGGGAAGATGGCATCGCGGCTGTCACCGGGGGCTGCTCTAGTGTTGTTGTAGTGGAGGGCTCGGTTTGTACGGATGGAGGGTGCTCCACATGGCTGGAGGAGAGGTGGTTGTAGCGATTTGGATGGTCTCCATGGTTTCACCATTATTAGTTCTTGAAGGTGGAGGTAGTGGTGTTGGGTTAAGATACTTGTCGTCAAAGCTTGAATCAAGTCCTTGAGGGAGGTTTGCATCTTCTTCAAATTGGCCGAAAGTTCTTTGAATAATGCCTTTGCCTCTACCGATAAGTCGTCATTGACGGTGGCTGGTGGTGGTGGTGGTGGCGCTGGGGAAAACATAGTTAGTAGAGAGATGAGTTCTTAGTCCTCCATGGCAGCGATCTCCCTCGGATTTGTCTTAGATCGTGTGTTCACCAATAACCGAAAAATAGTGGCTCTAACACCACTATTATGAACCAAACCTGGACCGATCTAGATGTAAGAAAGTAATGAGATTTTTATGAGTGGTAGCATCACGAGTTACAAATCTAATGACTTTAGTTTCACGTAAATCTGAGATTAAAGTAAAAAATTCAAAATAAATAGTGAAGGAAGGTCGGAACGGGATAAAAGTGAAAATATCCGACGTTGCGATGGTTGTCAGAAGGTAGCGAACGACCAAAGGTGGTGATGGGCAGCCGTAAGGTAGGGTGGCTTGTGGAGGTGATAGTGGCTAGAATTTGGAGGTAAAATTAAGGTTCGAAGTTAGATCTACTCCTAGAAAAATAAACTGCTATGATTAATTAACTTCTACTACTAGATTATCTTACTCTTACTCCTAAGATAGTTTAGGGCTACAACATAATTCTTAATTCTTCATTGGATACTTAGATTATTAAACAAAAAAACTCAATCCCTATATATAGAGAAGTCGGGTACAATAAGTCCTACTAGGACTAGCCTTAAAGGCTTACATAACTCAATTTAGGATTTGTTTTAAAGATTTACATGACCTAATTGGACTTGTCTTAAAGACTTACATGACTTAATTAGACTTATCTTATGGGCTTACATGACTTAATTGGACTTGCCTTATGGACTTACATGACTTAACTAGACTTGTCTTAAGGGCTTACATCATGAATTAATTAAAAGATTGATAAACTCAATCCATCAAACATAATGTCCTCATGATGTGATCAGACCTGACCCAGTTCGCATCAGGATTTCAAAGATAGAGGGGCTAGGGAGAAGTTCTAGGAAGAGCTGATTGAGAATAAAAAGAGCTGGTATGGGGTTTGGATTGTGGGGGAGATTCAATTTCATAAGACATAATTATAATAAAAAGGGAAACCTAAAAGTGAGAAGGAAAGGAGGAATTCAATCTTGTTCTATTTAAACTAAAAGTTAGAGAATTGATGATGAGTGGAAGTTCACTTGGTCCAACATGAGGGAATTTCCAGTGTTGGCTTTGTTGGACAGAATATTTACTTCTACTGAGTGGGAGGAACTATATCCATTATACACTATTAAAATTATGCCTAAGTTTGGATTCGATCATATTCATTTACTGATCAGCATTGATAGTAAGAAGGGGAAAAGTACGTTCAGATGTGAAAATTATTGGTTAAACTAAAGAAATTTTTAGGCACAGGTTAGAAATTGGTGGGGGTAATGTTGATGTTTAGGATCATCTAATTACAATTTCCATTCTGAGTGCTTCCCTCTGACAATCCCAGATATCCCCACCCTGTGAGTGCGTCCCTCCGATGACCCCGGCCTTCCCCTACCTCCCCTAGTCTCCTGTCATCCTTCCCAGCTCTCTTACCACCCTGGTCGCCCTCCCCATTTCCCTCCAGCTCTATTCTCCTCCTTGTTTGGACGACTTGTGCTCGCTTGAGCCAGTGTCTTCCCCTATTGCCTCTCATGGCCACAGAGAAGGAGGAAGCCCTTCTCCACCAATATGTTGCACTCCTTTCTAAATCTAATATGGAAGAAACAATCCCCCTCCTAAAAGAGAATATTGTCCCTAGCAAAAATCCTAACTTATGTCTAGTGAGCAAGCTAATCAATGATAGGATGTACAACCCCCAAGGACTCAAATCTTCCATGTCCAAAGCCTGGAACCTTAAGAGCCTAGTCGAGTTCATTGAAGTGGGTAAGCAAGTCTTCCTAATGGTTTTCACTATGGAAAGCGATCGGTAGAAAACATAGCTTGGAGCACCCTAGTCATTCAACCGGGACCCCTTCGTCCTTAACCAGTTTAAAGCTTGACACTCCGGTTGAGAGTTGGGTTGTTCAACTCAAATGAATTCTGGGTTCAGCTACATGGCTTGCCACTGAAGTACTTGTCCTCCTCTATTGCCCTTAAGCTTGTGACAAGGATAGGGGTTTCGGTGGCCTCGGAGGGCCTCGACTCCTCCAAATGGGCTAGGTTGATGGGTTATGGTACCAAAAGATAGGCTCTGATACCAAATTGATAGGTTCTTGTACCAAAAGATAGGTTACAGAAAATAGTCCGTACAACCGTGGAAAATTATTCTCCAAATATTCTTATATAGTCAGAAAATTATAAAACCAAGTGAATTAAATTCATAACTTCCTGCTCTACAACTTTCGTATTTATGTCCTTCACATATTCGAACTGCAACTAGGACAAAAACATGGAATAACGTGGGTGATGGTGGTGGTGACGGATGAAGTGGATGTTAGGGTCATGGATGATTATGGAGATGAAGATGGATGGTGGATGTGATTAAGGGATATAGATGAAGGGAACGAAGTGGTCGAGATCCCAAAGAAGAGGGGTGGCTTGACAGTCGAGGGAGATTAGAAGTTAGGAGAAACCTTGCCAACAGTAGAGGTGGAAGGATGGTGAAGAGGAAGGAGGGAGATTAGGGTAGAAAGATGATAAAAAGGCAAGAAATCAATACTCCAATAGCATAATAAATTTGGCTGCCATCCAAATATATATAAAGGCTAGCCAACAAGTCCTAAAATAATAAGTAACCCTAATTCTAGAGGATTCCCACCGATCGCATTCGAACGCACAAAAGACATTCTCTGTATGTGCCAACGCAATACAGGTGTTTGAATGTCGGCGTTCGAACTCGCTCGACCGCATTCGAATGCGCATTATGCGTTCTCTATATTTGTGAACCTAAATTAGGTGTTCGCAAGGGTGTTCGAATATGACACCTCCTGCGCTCGAACGCGACCTACAATAATTTTATTTTAATAAAAATAAATAACTAATGCAATAAGAAGAGATCCTAACTAAATATATCGGCCCACCACGCTTCCCCCACCTTGCCCTCAAGGTGAAAAGTCGGGAAAACACTCCAAGATATTAGTCTCCAACTCCCATGTTGCCTCATCGGATGGCTTGCCAAGCCACTCTACTAGAATCTCCATCTCCAATCCGGTACCATGTCGTCGTCGGCGCCTAGCAATTACTTGAGCTAGCTCTACAATCTCTATCTCCTCCAATGGCTCTGATAGAACTGATCCAACGATCTCATGATCTCCAATCCGCTCTCCCTTGGTAATGAAACATGGAAGACAGGATGCACTTTCGACTCCTCCGGCAACTCCAAATGATATGCAACCGGACCAATATGCTCTAACACCCAAAATGGACCAAAGTAGCGATGAGCTAACTTTTGGTTACGTATCGAACGCAAAGTCACCTGTCGATACAGTTTCACCCTCAAAAACACCAAACTGCCGATGTCGAACTCCTACATCCTAGGGCTACGATCATAAACTTGCTTCATGCAGTTTTGAGCAAGTTTAAGATGTGCACGCAACCTCCTCAATATGGCGTCTCTATCCATCAAAGCTAAGTCCATCTCCGTCCGATCTGCAAATGCCACTGGATAATAAGCGCGTAATGTCGGAGCCCTGAGTCCATACACCACCTCAAATGGAGTTATATCAATGCTGCTATGGTAGGTGCTGTTGTAAGACTACTCCGCCTATAGTAAGAACTCCAACTATCGTCTCGACATCTCTCCAACAAAGCATCTCAAGTATTGCTCAATGCCTCGATTGACCACCTCAGTTTGGCCGTCCGTCTATGAATGGTAGGCCGAATGGAAGTTCAAACGAGTCCCTTGCAATCTGAAAAACTCCATCCAGAAGTCGCTCATAAATACACGATTACGATTCGAGACAATCGAGTGTGGCATGCCATATAACCGAGCAACATCTCTCACAAAAATTTCAGCCACCGACTTGGTTGAAAACAAATGTGACAATGCTGAAAAGTGTGCATACTTGCTTAATTTGTCAACCACCACAAAGATAACAGAATAATCACGTACCAGCGGAAGACTCTCTAGAAAGTCCATAGAAATTTCTTCCCAAACATGGTATGGTATAGGTAAAGGCTGAAGTAATTCAGCTAGTTTTAATATGGTTGCCTTAGCCCTTTGACAGACTTCACAAGCACGGACAAAACTCCTCACATCTAATCTCAATCCTGGCCATGTGCAACTTTGAGATATCCTCCTATACGTTCTCAAGACACCCTCATTACCAGCCTCTGGAGTTTGGTGGAAGTGCTTCAATAATTTCTGCCGCAATCCATCATTTGTAAGCACCCGAATGCAACTGCGGTTCAGCAGCAAACCGCCTCGATTCTCCAACTCTTGATGGCGCTCTAGTAGGGACACTACTTTTTGTCATGTGTACTCTCGTAAGCACAAAAGGGCTGCACCCGTGGCCCTTTGGCTTAAAGAGGGTTGTGACTAGTCACCTTCTAGGGTTATTTTCATCTTTTGTCTTTTACTTTATTATGCCTATATAAAGGCTTGTAATCATCTTTTATGGGTTAATGAATATTTTGAGAGCTTTTGCCTATTGAGTGTTTGTTGGTGGATTTCGACACCCCAATTGGTGGATTCCACGGGTTTAATTATTTCTCCCTATTTTTTCTTCTCAACTCTACAATCAAGACATTGTCATCTTTTCCTAGTTTATTAAAGCAAATTGTTTCCTAGTTTATAGACGCTCCACCGCCTGGATTCTATGCAGCGCCTCATCTTTTCTTTGTCAAATCAATCGCTCCACAAACACTAGATCGCTACGAGATCCATCGCCCGATAAAATTAGGATCCGGATCCGAGTTATGTGAGGAGATCACCCTCAAGGAGGAAAACAATAAACCATTACTATCACCAAATCTCCACACAAGGAGATAATCACAAGTAAGCTTTATTCAATAGATTTTCTTTCCCCATTTTAGATTAAAAAAAAAGCTCTCTTAAAAAAAGAGAGAGAGAAAAAAAAGGGCTCTCTGAAAAAAAAGAGAGAAAAAAGGAAAAAGAGCTCTTTGAAAAAAAAAGAGAGAAAAAAAATAATTTCGAAATTCAGTTTATTTGTTTCATCTTTATCTTTAATATTGAATTTCAAAAATTTTGAAATTAATTTTAGAAGATAATTTTTTTTCTTCTTTTTCTTATTTACCTTTCCTTAATTTTAGAAAATTAGTTTCTATAATTTTGGGATTGATTTCCATAATTTTAGGGCTTGGTTTCCACAATTTTAGGGGTTAGTTTCCACAATTTTTAAAAATTAGTTCCCCTAATTTTAAGATAAATACCTATCTTATCTACTTTCCTAATCTAATCCCAACCAACCCAAAACCTAATCCCATTAACCCACTAGCCTAAACCTCTCCTCATTCCAAAACCCAAAGACCACTAACCAACTAAGCCCACCAGCCTAACCTAGCCCATATTTTGGCCTTAGTGAATTGGTAGAAACCTACCCAAAATCGACCCGTTTACCTACAACCCAATCCAAACCCATCGTCATCTTCCTCCTCTTTAGCCTCAAACCGATGGTCAAACCGAGGTCATTAATTGTACATAGTCTTGGAAATCTTTTGCACTGTCTCGTGGGTAATCATAACAAAAATTGGGATGCCATTCTTCCTATAGCCCAATTTGTATATAATAACTCCATTAATAAGTCTATTCGCATGAGCCCATTTGAAGTTCTTCATAATTTTAAAGCACGCAAACCTCTAGATTTGTTGCCTATGTCATCTCATTCTAGAGTCTCTGAATCTGCCAAAGCATTTGCACATCATGTTCATTCTTTGCATCAAGAGATCACTAAGCGGATTGAGGTGAGTAATCACCAGTATAAAATACATGCTGACTTGCACAAACGTGCCAAGGAGTTCGATGTTGGAGATCATGTTATGATTCGTCTCAGACCTGAACGATTCCCTTTGGGAGCTGTTCGGAAGTTGCATTCCCGTAGTGCAAGACCTTTCCAAGTTCTGAAACGTGTCGGTGCTAACGCTTATGTCATTGATATTCCCCCTGATTATGGCATTAGTTGTACTTTTAATATTGAGGATCTAGCAGTCTACCATCCACCTATGCATATCCCTATGAAACCCTATGCTACATCTACTACCCTTCCAAACATCCCTACTGTCCACCTACCACTTCTCTTTTCCCATCCACATCACAAGAAAAGATAAACGCTATTTTAGATGATCAAATAACATCTACTGCAGAAGGAGGGGTTCACCGTTTTCTCGTTCGATGGCATGGGCGACCAAAGTCTAATTGTACGTGAATCACTCGCGAGGAGTTACAACAGCTTGACCCTGACATTTTGGAGTACTATTAGAGCCACTCGACTGGGTCGAGTTTCTTCCACCCCGGGAGAGTTGGTGGGGACACCACTTTCCGTCACGTGTATTCTCGTAAGCACAAAAGGGCTGCACCCGTGGCCTTTTGGCTTAATGAGGGTTGTGACTAGTCACCTTCTATGGCTATTTTCGTCTTTTATCTTTACTTTATTTTGCCTATATAAAGGCTTGTAATCATCTTCTATGGGTTAATGAATATTTTGAGAGCTTTTGCCTATTGAGTGTTTGTTGGTGGATTCCAACTTCGGTGGATTCTGACACCCCGATTGATGGATTGCGTTCGATTATTTCTCCCTACTTTTTCTTCTCAACTCTACAATCAAGACGTTGTCCTACATCATGCTTCGGATCATCCAACACCTCCTGCAACAATCTCAAATATCTGGGTAAGATGTACATGCATACCTTAGCTCGTCAAGGAAGGGAAAAGTAGAAGAAGAATATGCTGCGAGCTCGACGATATTGGGTTGGCGTGATAGTGCATCTGCCGCTCTATTTTCCATTCCCTTATTGTATTGGATTTCATAATCATACCCCAGCAATTTTGTGACCCATCTCTGCTGTGCCGGAGTGTGAATACGATGTCCCATAAAATATGGAAGGCTCCTTTGATCGGTTCATATAATGAATCGCTTACCGATCAAATAAGGCCTCCACTTTGTCACTGCATGCAAAATTACCAACATCTCTCTCTCATAAGTCGATAATTGCTGAGATTTTTATGACAAAGCCTTATTAACAAAGGCTATGGGATGTCTTCTTTGCATTAGTACAGCTCCTATGCCAACTCCCGACACATCACATTCCACAATGAACTCTTTGGTGAAGGACGGTAGCGCTAGAACGGGCGTCGTCGTCATTGCTATTTTCAGTTTTTTAAAGGCTGTAGTAGCTTCATCCGTCCATCTAAAAGAGTCCTTCTTCAATAAGCAAGTGAGAGGAGCAGCGATCTTGCCATATCAGGTGATGAAGCAGCGATAATATCCGGTTAGCCCCAAAAATCCTCGCAATCCGGTGGTAGTAGTAAGAATAGGCTAAGCGGTCGTGCATGCAACCTTTTGAGGATCTGCCGCTACACCATCCGCTGAAATGATGTGGCATAAATACTCCACTTGTGGTACTCCCTATAGGCACTTGGACTTCTTGATCTTCAATTGGTTTTGCTTCAACAAATTCAGCACATCCTCCAAATACTGCCAATGCTCCAATTCAGTCCTACTATACACCAAAATATCGTCAAAAAATACCAAGACATATAGAGGCCGAAATATATCATTCATGAGGCTTGAAAGGTAGTTGGAGCATTGGTGAGACCAAAAGGCATCACCCGAAACTCGTAATGCTCGTCGGAGTCTGAAATGCAGTTTTGTGCACCCGTCGGGTGAACTCTAATTTGATGATACCCGGCCCTCAAGTCAAGCTTACTGAATATGGTCACCCCTGCAAGCTTATCCAGTAGCTCATCTATAATCGGAATAAAATACCGATCCTTGATGGTAATAGCGTTTAGTGCCCGATAGTCAACACAAAAATGTCATGCCCCGTCCTTTTTTCGCACCAATAACACGGGGGATGAGTATGAGCTATGATTTAGTTGAATGAGGGCTTGCTCCAACATCTCGGCTACCATCTTGGAAATAACTTTTTTTGCACATGTGGATACCAATATGGCCTCACATTCATCAGTGCAGTCCCAGGCACAATCTCTATGCGGTGGTCCGCCGTTCGCCTCGGTGGCAACTCTTGTGGCTCCTCAAATAGTCCCGAAAAGTTATCTAATAAATTAGACAATTCAATGGTAGTACCTGAACTCGTTTGAGGCTTATCTCCTACTAGACCTAACTAAAGAAGATATGCCAAATCATACACACAAGGCAGCCCCAGCATAGGCTACATCATAAGAATCAACGAAGATTGAGCACCATCAAGCTGCACATGTTTGTTTCCTTGTTTAAATTTTATCCACATGCTCCGAAAATCAAATATGTCGGATCCCAAGCTTTGTAACCACTGAGTGCCTAGGACAATGTTCGCTCCTCGCAGCGCCAACGGAAACAAGTCTACAATGATGTCGTGTCCTTGCACCCGTATATCGACCCAGCGACACAAACTCTCCGTCTTAAGCTTCGTTCCGTCTCCAATAGCAACGTCAAACCCCATGGTCAGTTCGGTATCCAAACCCAATCTCCTTACTAATCTCTCATCTAGAAAGTTGTGTGTACTCTCGGAATCGATGAGGATGTGCACACAATGCTTTCTAACGAGTCTATCCACCCGTAACGTCCTCGACGCGAAAGTACCCGAATATGCATGCATCAATATTTCAGCTCGGATACCTTCCTCTTCAATGGCCTCCTCATGGACCTCCTATGGATACTCTCCATCATCAGCAACCTCATCATCCTCCTCGAAACCATCAATGAGCATCACACTCCCGATCGATTTGGAACACCGATGACCAGGGGCGAAACATTCATCACATCGAAAGCAAAGGCCCTTCGCTCTTCGCTCCTCTACCTAGGCAGGTGTGAGAGTTCGAACAGGGGGGTCTTGTGCCTCCTCTAACATCGAAAAAAGGTCTCAAAGGTGGTCATGGTCTAGTACTAGCAGCCGCTGCCTTTGATTTTATAGAATTTCCAACCGGCATTCTAAGTACAAACCGCCGATCTCGGTTGTCCCAACTTATTTTTGCTGTCATCTTGAGAGCCTTATGCTTTTGCTCCATCCTCACAACCTTCTCAAAGGCCTCCTCAAGAGTGGTAGGACATAGAGCACGAACATCCACCTGTATCTTCTCTCGCAGCTCTGAAATAAATATGCTCATCAATGTCGATTCGGGCCAAGGTAGCTCACAACGATTACTAACTTTTTCAAATTCTATTTGGTACTCCAATACGGTCGTCCTTTGAACTATCTTGCTTAATGTGGCAGCAAAATCTTCATATGTCGCTATCCTAAATCTACATATAATCCTCCTACTAAAATCAGCCCAACCGATAAATCCTCTACCACGAATAACCGATCTATACAGATGCAATGCCATTCCTTGGAGGTGAAAGCTTGCCATCTGGACTTTTGTGCTCTCCGCTATCCCTTGATAATCCAAGTATTGTTCAACTTGAAACACCCAATCCGTTGGATCACCGCCTTGAAATTTTGGAAAGTCTAAGCATGCGGTTCTCCCCTGAATAGCATTGTCGAGTTCGCGAAAGACCCTTGGTTTAGATCTGAACCTTTGTGCATATTGATCAACTACTGGCTTGGTGGATCTAGGCTATGTTGGACCGGCGTTCACATGGTCCAATAAAAGAGTGCCTTGTAGCCTTATCAGGGAGTGACTTGACAGAGCTCTGGCCTCCCCTATTTGGTGCACTCTCTTCCCCCAAGCGCATGTACTCCACTTGCCTACCATATATAGTGACCACAACTCATTGCTCCTCAACACTGCCCTAGTTGCTAGAAGAACGCCAGACAAATTCAGGTTCGAGAATTGGACTACCCTTGGTTCATTTATGCCCTACTGTAAGAACACCTAGAGCAGCTCCTACGGCCCTGACTATTCCTTATCACGGTGCATTTCTCATAAGAAGAATCAAAGGTTGGGCCAAGGCTCACGCTGGTAATATCAAAGAGAAGCTAAAAAACCTGGAAAAAGAAATCCTTCAAATCCAAACCCAATCCACCTATGACTCAAATTGGGTTAAGGAGGCAAGCTTGAGAAGCCAGCATGAGCGCCTCCTCCTTCAAGAGGAGATCTACTGGCATCAACGAAGCAAGGTCAAATGGCTTCAGTGGAGGGATAGAAACAGCAAGTTTTTCATGCCACTGCAACTGCTAGGAAGAGGAAGAACCATATCTCCCAACTCAAAGTCTAGGATAACAATTGGACTCAAGACTCGAAAGAGATCAGAGAAGCCTTCCTCATACATTTTAAGACTCTCTTCACCTTGTCCAACCCTCCATCTATTCAAAAATGTGAAAGGCTAAGAAGCGTATCTTTTCCAACGATCTCTAAAGATGATGCTAGTGACCCCCTTCTGACAATGAGATTGGATCCATTGCCCAATGTCTAACTACATGCTTCTATCATCTATTATGGGCAAAGCTAAAGCCAATAGTCTGCGCTGAAGTGAGGTCCTTCTTTACCTCAGGGACCCTCGACAAGGCTCTTAACAAAACCAGTATCATCCTCATTCCAAAGAAGGACTCTCCGGCTTGCGTCTCAGACTTCCGACCAATAAGCTTCTGTAACAAAAGCTACAAGATAATCTTGAAGCTCTTGGCAACCAGAATGAAACCAATGCTCCACAATCTTATAGAACCAGCCTAGAATGCCTTCATCCTGGTCGGCAAATCCTTGATAACCAAATCATCGCACAGGAGATGATTGAGCACCTGAAAATCTCAAAATGCAGGCGAGGCGAGTTCCTGATCAAAGCTGAACTCTCCAAGGCTTTCGACCACATGGAATGGACCTTCCTTAGGGACTACCTCAGAATCTATGGTTTTTCGGACATGTTTGCTGACCGCGTCCTCACATGCATAACCTCCTCTTCACTCACGATGGAAATCAATGGCCAATCGAATGGTTTTTTTAACCCCACTAGAGGATTGCGACAAGGGTGCCCTCTAAGTCCCTATCTATTTATTCTTGGCTCCAATATCCTATCCATAATTCTCTTGGAGGAGCAAAGCAACCTTGGCATTAGGGGTATCAGGCTGGCAAGAGGAGCTCCATACCTCACCCATCTCATGTTTGCAGATGATCTCCTATTGTTTGGTGCTGTCACTGAGGAAGAAGCTAGAAACCTTAAAGAAGCCATAAAAGCCTACAACAACCTCTCTAGCCAAGAGATAAACTTTGACAAGTCAGCTATTCTCTTTAGCCTGAAATTGCCACCTTATACTAAAGCCTGGTAGACTTGTCCTGATCAAATCGGTCCTTAGCTCCCTTCCAATATACTTCATGGCTACTACCATCCTTCCGAAGAGGATCATCATGGAGCTCAACAGGTTGATGAGGGATTTCTAGTGGGGATATTACGATGGCAAAAAAACATCTCTACCTAAAAGCTTGGCGTCTACTTTGCAGGCCCCTTTCTGAACGACGGACTAGGGGTTCGTCAACTGCAAGCTATGAATGAAGCTCTAATAGCTTAAGCTGATTTGGAAACTGATGAAAAATCCTACAAGTACTTGGGCTATGGCTCCGAAAGTATTATAACCCAATACGTCATTTTGGAAAGCCAAGGTGAAAGGGAAGTCTTCCTGGGTGTGGCAAGCTATTGTCAAAGCTAGGGATCTAGTTGGAAGCAAATTATGCTGGTCCATAGGCAGAGGGGACTCTATCTCTATACAGGAAGACCCTTGGTACAAGAGCTAGACCTCGATGACATTAACCTACCAGAGAATATCTCCTAGGTTAGCAACCTAATACACGATCATGGCTAGAACACCCAGCAGATCCGAACTCTTTTCTCTACTACAATAGCGAATAGAATCCTTAGAATCGCATCTACTCCAGCTCCTCTCCTTCGGCTGACAAACTCATTTGGACCGGTGACCCTTCAGGGGAATTCAGTGCAAAGTCGAATTACAAGTTCCTATCGGAAGGGGATGGCATCAGCTCCTCATCAAACGTGAACTTGAGAGGCCTCTAGAGAGACATCTGGAAGGGAAGTGCTATTCCCCGGGTCAAGACCTTTATTTGGTGATGTATCAATGGCAGCTTACTTGTGAACTACTACACAAGCGAATACCCCTTATAGAGAGTTTATGCCCTATCTACAAGGAGGATGACGAGACTGTTGAGCATATTCTTCTCGGGAGCTACCATGCAAGGGCAGTTTGGTTCGCTAGCCGCCTTGGCCTCTGGCTTAGTGCCACCCTCCATCGCTTAGATGAATGGCTCCTCTTGGTAAGGAAAGATCTCTCCTCTAATCAGAAAGCCTACCTATACGTGATACATTTAATTAGGATTTTTTCTTATTGCATTAGTTATTTATTTTTATTAAAATAAAATTTTTGTAGGTCGTGTTTGAACGCAGGAGGGGTCGCGTTCGAATGCCCTTCTGAACGCCTGCATCAAGTTCGCAAATATAGAGAACGTGTATTGCGCGTTCGAATGCAGTCGGCTGTGTTTGAACGCCTACATCGCGTTCGCACATACAGAGTATGCTTTTTGTGCGTTCGAACGCGATCAGGCGCATTCGAATGTGATCGGCGGGAATCCTCTAGATTTAAGGTTACTTATTGTTTTAGAACTTGTTGGCTAGCCTTTATATATATGTGGATGGCAGCCAAATTCATTATGTTATTGGATTATTAATTTCTTGCCTCCTATCTTCTCTCTATTCTCTGTACTCTAATCTCCCTCCTCCCTCTTCACCATCCTTCCACCTCTACCATTGGCAAGGTCTCTCCTAACTTCTAATCTCCCTCATCTGTCGATTCCTCCCCTTTCTTTGGGATCTCAACCACTTCTTCCCCTTCGTCTATATCCATTAACCACAGCCATCATCCACCTTCATCTCCATAATCCTCCATAACCCTAACATTCACTCCACCCATCACCCGCGTTCTTTCATGTTTTTGTCCCAATTGCAGTTCGAAGTTGTAGTTTGAATATTTGATGAATATTTTTCCACGATTGCACGAACTGATTCCAGTAATAAATCTAGATCTTGAAGGAATCGTTCCATAACCTATCTTTTAGTACAAGAACCCATCAATTTGGTATTAGGGCTAGACGAACCTCATACCTCCATTAATGGTTGAAACAATAAAGATGACATCAATAAGGAGACCAATGGAGAGCACACCGACAAGGGAAGACTCAACGCACGATAACTCTAATCGTGAGGCCGATTCCTTTGGAGCGACCACGGTAAGACCAAGTCAACCAACGTCCATGGGTGTGAACATAGGCTTAGCGGATGAACTTAGGGGGCATTTTCCAAACATTGCTGCATAGAGTTGATGCAATACAAAAGTATCACATTGATCTAAAAGAATATGTCATGAATTGATTGGCTTCGTCATCTCCTCGACGAAGATCGGTACCTCAAGAAGGACCAGCGGTGGATCCACACCGATCCGATACCCCACAGGTCCAGGTGCGACATGTTAGTGTCAATGATCCCCTCTTACCTATGCCCACACATCATCCCCCACCTCCAATACAAAACCTAAAACAAACGGTGGTGGAACCCGAGAGGTGTGAGGCACCGGTGCTTTTCGTCAATAAGGAGGATTGACACTTTGAGGATGAGGTTGATCCCTTCGGAGATAGTGATGGACGTGCTCGAGGATTTAGAGAAGGAGATCAACATGCACAAAGGTTTAGACTTGAACCAATGATCTTTCGTGAGTCCGACAATGCTATTCAGGGGAGAACTGCACACTTAGACTTTCCTAAATTCTAAGGTAGTTATGGATTGGATATTTCAAGTTGAACAATACTTTGATTGTCAAGGGATAGCGGAGGTCGCAATCTAGTCTCCAATCATATATCTAACACATGCATCCCCATACCAATCTATCACATGTATACTCATGCTAGAGATCATCTCTAATAATCTCTATATATCACCAGGATACTTATATCCAAGATCAATCTAATCGAATGTATGATAAAATATGCTCAATTAAAATCATCTCTAGATAAGATCATATAATCATGCTAGAGGCAAAAACATACATATACATAATTATATAATATATTCTAATTTGATAAAAGCGTATAGGGGATAAGACTACTCATAGTTTGATCAGAATATACAAAACATGTATCCCTCAAGTCCGCCAATCAATGGTCAAACATCGCTAACAGGATCCACGGGGTCTCACATAAGGGGTTCGAAATTTAAAAATATTTAGGTAACATGAAATTAGTCATTTATCTAATTAAAATCTGTTCATGTAAAATATGATGATTTATTAAGTTTTAGATTTTCTACTTATCTTTATAGCTAGTTAGATTTACATTATAAATAAATGTCTAATGTTAAGAATATACTATTATTATAAAAGGTCAGATATGAATTAAAAATAAAATGGTTGCTCCTTTTAGATAAAATAGTCTAGGAATGACATTATAAAATAAAATAAAAGGCTAAATATATAATTATATATATACTTATATTATAAATAAACTTATAAATATAGATAAAAAAACTAATTATAACTAAGTTGTGGTTCTCACTCTATCTTGAATAATTAGGGACTATATAGTCTTTACTTTATAAAATAATAAATAAATAAATAAGCCTAGTATTTCATTTGTTACAAAATAATAATATATAATAAATTATTAGAATTGCTTAAAATGTATATCATAAGAGTATTAGTATACCTCTATAAATCTAATGACTATAATTTACAAATCTATCTATTAATCTAATAGAAATATAAATAGATAAATAAATATAAGTATTACCTATATTTAAAAGTAATAGCTTATAAGATAATTAATCATTAATTATACTAATTATAATTAATAACAATCATATTGATAAATATATATTATTAATAAAATAATTAATGTCTAAATAATCTATTTGCATTAATTAAGAAAGAAAAAACATAAATAAATAAACAAAAATAAAATAAAATAATTTAAGAGAGCATTACCACTAGTGCTCAGCCCAGCATTGTTGCAGAAAGAGGAGGAGGATAAACTGAAGAAGAAGAAGAAGAAGAAGAAGAAGAAGAAGAAGAAGAAGAAGAAGAAGAAGAATATAAAAAGAAGAAAGAAAAAGAAGAAAAAAGGAAGAGAAGGAAGAAGAGGAGGGAGGGAGAGAGAGGAGGGGAGCGAGGAGAGCTGGGCCGGTAGGGAGGGGCTCAACTGCTGCTGGCTAGCCAGTAGTTGGCCTCTCGTTGACAGCTTAGTTTCGACGAACCCGAGAGACAACGAGAAAGAAAGGGAGAGAAAGAGAGAGAGAGGAGGTGGAGGAGTAGGAAGGCTCACTAGCACTTGGTAGAGGTGGCAGCAGTGGGTTCCAAGGACGACGGTGGCAGCGATGGTAGCGGTAGGCCATCATCGATAAGAGAAAGAGAGAAAGAGAGAGAGAGAGAGTAAATAAGAGAGAGAGAGAGAGAGAGAGAGAGAGAGTAAATAAGAGAGAGAGACCGAAAGAGAAAGGCAGTGGAGGAAGGATGGCGACGGCAGAGAGGCCTGCTGAGCTAGTAGGCCGGGCTAGAGACGCGTGGCGCCGCTAGGGCTTGCCACGGCAGGTGAGAAAAATTTCTCACCTACTAGGTTCGGCTTAGGCATGAGGCTGGCCACAATGTGGCCGGTCGCGTCGAGCCTAGATTGTTTATTTTTTTTTTTTGCCTAGGTTGTTACAGGAAAAGTGGAGGGGAGTGGAGGAGGAGTTAGTGGTTGGGGAATGACAACAATAGTAGCAATAATGGTGGTTGTGGTGGTAGCTATGGAGAATGTGGGAGCTGGTTGAGCTGAGAGGAGGTGGGCTAAAGAGGAGGAAGCTAACTAGACTAGATCTAAGGGAGAGTGAATGGGGAAGATAGTGTTGGATGGAGGATAGCAGCTGTTGTGGATGATGGCTGCGGTGTAAAAGGGCTGCTAGAAATGGAAGGACAGCTTGGAAGAGGAAGCTATGACTACTAGAACTAGAAGTATGAGAGATGAGGAGGGAGGTCTGACCTTGCTAAAGGTAGCAGAGAGTCGAATAGGGAGGAAGGGAGCTGGTGGTGGTGCTGCTAGAGCTGGGCATCGTCGACTGCTAGAGAAGGGAGGCTAGGAGAGAGAGAAGGAGAGAGAGAAAAAGAAAGCTAGAGTAGGAGAGAAACTAGGGCAAATATCTAATATCCTTCACTTGGGTGCTCACCACACTATTTGGTGGCTACCCTTGCTTGACCAGCAAACTTAGTAAGCCCATGACTAAAGAGCCCAAATACACAAGCAATGCATAATTAATATGACTCAACCTAACCAAATGCAAAAATTAACAATGCAGAAAATAAAAAGGACGATCTTACCAACTAGACCCCTTTAAGTCAGTCATAACACTTTATTATTGATTTATGATTTGACTCCTTGTATGATTTGACTTTCATATAATCAACACAATAAAGACTATGCGTAGTTTCAACCATACATATACATATTATGGTAGAAAATTCGTTAAATATCAACCCAAATTTTAAGAAGTTAATCTATGACGAAAAAAAAAGAAAAGAAAAGAAAAGAAAATGGTTAAATATATTTTATCACCATATACTTATGGCTAAAATCACTTTGCCCCTATACTTCAGAAAGTTTTTCTGTCAAATTTAACTGAGCATCATGACTATTTTGATCATTTAGTTATATTATCTCAAAAATCTTAATGTTTTATCTAACAAATATAATATAATAAGTTTAATAGAAAAACTAACGATCTCACTTTAATTATAAATTTAAAGACTGATATGAAATTTTTTAAAGTACGGATAAAGTAATTTTAAACATGATAAAATATATTTAACCTAAAAGAAAAGTAGAAAAAATACCGGTGAAAGTTAAAATTAGCATTGTTCAGGATCAAAATGTAATAATTAATCCAATTTCAGGCCGATCTTCTTCAGCCCGTAGACCTAGAGATTTCATGGGCTTTACCTCTCTGGCTGGCCCGTGAATTAACAATTTATTCCTCCTCCCGGAGCACACAATTACTCCCGGTGCTTGTTCAGCAAGACACGCCAGACCGAGGGAGGAAAATGGAGGGACGAGGCGCGGAGGAGGAGAAATCTCTGGTGGACACCTTCTGCGGCGTCACTTCCGCCACCCGCGAGGAGGCGGTCTTCTTCCTCGAGAGCCACAACTGGAACCTTGACTCCGCCGTCCACTCCTACTACGATGACGACCGCTTCGACGCACCTCTGCCCCAGCAAAGTACCGGAGGCGAAGAAGAAGTCGGCGGCGGCGGCGACGGCGACGACGACGACGACGATGAAGACTATCTACCCCCGGAGGCCGAGGCCGCCGCCGCTGTTAAAATTCCAGTTCACTCTGTGAGTTCGAGTTCGGGATCAAGGGCGGAGAAGAAAGCTTCCGGAAGCCGATCTACCATCCGAACTCTCGCGGATCTCAACAGGAAGGCGGATTCTGGGTCGGATAGTGATTCCGATGAGCCACAGGAGTACTATACTGGCGGCGAGAAGAGGTGATATAAATTTTCTACATTGCGGCAAAAATTGGTAGACAAGATTTTATTTTATTTTACTTTCCAATTTTATTTTCACTTTATGTTTGTTCTCAATTGACAAGCAAATAATATGTCTTCTTTTTGCGTTTAAACAATTGGGGAGTATTGAGAGAACGGGGGTTGTGGGTAGTGGCAGTAGAAGATGAAATTGTGGAGGGGATGGATGTATGAAGGTAATTTTTTGATATAGTCAAATCCATTGTTCTAAGCAACCTAATGACCTATAGTTGCTATAAATTTTCAATGTGTATTATATATTATTCTACACCATTTACTACTGAAATTTGAAAGATATAGCCAAAGAATATTGAATGCCTATAGTGTAGGTCTCCTGAATGAGGTTAAACAAATGCCATCTAGGTTGGGTCCCTTTTCTGTGGTTGACTAGTTCTTTAAAGGCGTATTGTAATGATTTTGATTTCATTTTGAGTAAAATAAAGCAGTAGACTGTATGACAATGTAATTCGACTTCTTAGTTATCTATCTTTTCAATCAATGCCAAGCCTACTAATAAGGAGAATTTGGCTTACTTGGCAGATTGCTACTTGACTACCTGAATTTAACAATCTACAAATTGAAAAGGTTATGCAGGAAGGTTCATGCAATATTTTCAAAGAGTACATGTAAAGAGGCTTGTCCAGAAAGAGAGAAATAAGTTGGCTTGAAATATAGTCTGTTGTTAGGGAAAATGGTAAGGTTGACTTACAAAATGACTAGAAGTAGAATAAAAATAATGAGTATGTATCTTGTAGGATTCAAAATAATTAGGAATAAGTATCTTTACAAATTTAAAGTAATAGTTATACACATGGTACTAAGCAAAGAAAAGAAGAATAATTGTAGATAAAGACTTCAAATAGAACTTCATTGAGATTGAAAAATATGGGAGAAACTTTTATTCATAAAACTTGTACTAGAAGAAGAAATTCTTATTTCTATGCTTATTTATGCTCTAAAAGAAGTAAATCACTCTAAAGTGTATATATGGCAGCCAAGACATTTTACTTTATTTTTGTACATCTCTAGCTCATCTACTGCTTCTAGCAACCTTCTTTGCCTCATTGTACAAGACCATCCACCTAAGTAATTAGATCGTAGTGATGGATATCTATCCATTGGTCACCATCTCTCTATTTGATTTTTCAAGCAATCATTTCATTAACTTATGTTGTTCCACTACTTGACCTTGAAAACTACCTATCATTTTCATGTAATCTCATATCTACGAGGTTGGCCATTCCTTTCTTATGCCATAACTAGGACAACTCCATTGATACCATTTGGTTGAGTAGAGTGATGGTATTGGTAAGGATAATAAGGTGTCTTTACATCGATACATGTGTTATTTGTTCTTAGTGACAAGGGAATTGGGAAATAAATAAGAGGCACAAGAGCTGTACTTTTTGAAAATTTGTTGAATCCCCCTTTCCCAAGATTTGGTTGTACATATATATAAGTCTTTTTGTCTAAAAGAAGCACATATGTAAAAGATAGAATAGAGTATTTTTTCCGAGATATTCAAAAAAAATTATCCACCAAATCCACATCAAGAAAGCAATTTGCATGAAGTAGTTCTTTTGATATCATGTGATGCAGGAGCATTAAGATCAATGACATATTTTAGATTAGTGAATCAATAGTTAGTCTTTGAGAGTCTTTAGTGAGTCAAGTCTAATTGCAATTAAGCTATTTTTGTTACTTTATAAATTTATTGATATATTTACATATATTTTCGTAGCCTTTGTATTTAGGCCTGTTTCAGGTTCACTTAAAGGCCTTTTGGGTCAATAAGTTAGTATATGGTTAGGTTTATTGATACCTATACATGTAAAGTCTCTTTTGACCTAATCCAAGTAAGAATTTGAGTCCATTAAGGGTTTCTAGTCCATCCCTAATAGAAAAGAGGATGAAGTTTTTGTAACAATGTTTATTACTTTGTGCCCAAGAAATTAAGAAATAAGTTTTTCTCCTTTTACTTCCTTCATGGGAAGTGTCGATTGGTGTGAAGTGAAACCCTTCAAGCTGTGAAAACCTATTAGCGTGATTCCAATTTGGTATCGTAGCTCTATGGTCATCATCTTTTTACCATATAACCCCTAAATATTTAAATTGAAATATATATATGATGTAACTTGAATGTAGTGGAGTGAAAAAATTTAGATACTTTATAGTTCTTACTGTTAATACCAACTCCGCCTTCCTATTGGCTTGATTTTACTAACAACTGTCGTTCATCATCGTTTATTTAGTTTCCTTTGGTTCAATATCAAAGTCTCTTGTAAATTGAAATAATTCTTTTTCTCATAAAATGTTCATCTTGTTTGTAATGTACTTTTCTAGTGGGATGCTCGTACGAGATCCTTCAAGAGGTGGCCGGGATGTGGATTCAATATTTGAGCAAGCTAAGCAGATGGGTGCCATGCAGGGACCTTTTGAGTCCCATCAAACACCTTCAAGTTCAAGGAGCTTCATTGGGACTAGTAGACTTTTATCAGGTGAAACAATATCATCTGCTACTCAACAGCCTAAAAATACTATTCACAACATCTATTTCTGGAGCAACGGATTCACGGTGAATGATGGTCCACTGAGAAGGTTTGATGATCTTGAAAATGCATCTTTTCTAGAGGTAATTTTTACTATAGTTGGGATTTGTTTTTTACAAATCATTTAACTTACCATAACACATATTTTCAGTTGTACTGTTGCACCTCTCCTTAGACTTTATTCGCTATATGCTTCTATATCGTTCCCATTGTGTTATTAATGTTGCAGTTCAGTTGTCATTTCTCCATGGTTAAATATATATTTTTGTCTACCTAAGCGTGGCAATTGTTGACTCGACCCGATAACTCGACACACACCTGAACCCTTTAAACAATGGGTTTAGTATAAATGAGTATAAATCATTCACAGTTGGCGTTGCTGCTGTCATCGCGGGTGTCGATGTCCCATTCCGTAGCCCCTTTATTGTTGCGCTGATCGATCTCTTCTGCAAGAATCAACCTTCACTCCTCCCTTAAGTTGTCCCTCAAGGTCGACTTCTCCTTCCTATGACTGACAAGCATCTTTCCCATGCCTTTGCGGTTAACCTCTCCTCTCTCTCCCTTTATTATTTTAATTGGATATGGTTTGTCATGTTGTCTTACTCATTTAAAATTATACTCGGTTAATTGTGTCGTGTAGATGTATGACACAAGGTTTGAATAATCGAGATTAGGATTAGGATAGGCCTTCCGAAAAAACAATACTTATCGGCTAGATCAGTCGTATCGGTCGTCCGGATTGGATAAGATTTTCACGTAAAATTCTAAATATTATTTAAAAATTTTGAAAAATTTTGAAAAATTTAGAACATATGACAAAAGAATAAGAAAAAAATAATTATTATTCACATATGAACCCTAAAAATTAAAAAAAGTACTAACCTACTCAAAAGTTGACTTTGATGAATACTAAGCTGGCTCTCGTAAATCTCTGTGGTTGTCATCATCATAATTATCATAAGTTTATAGATAATGATGTCTATGGCCTAGTGCTCCAAAGAGTGATTGCATTGTTTTATTCATGTCAAATGGATCTTGTTTTCTCTAATGATCATAATCAAAATGTGGATTTTGTGTTTAAGAATACTTAGGATACTAAGAAGGATGATAACCAGCATATAGATCTTGTGATAGCTCTAAATAATGAATACTTGATGTACCATAGTCATAGGAAGCAACATCGTTGATATGTATGTACATCCTCAACTTTTTTGTCTTCAATCTCTATGCCTTCTTGATTTCTCTCAACAAATGTGGAAGGGACAATCTCACCATCAAGTGTATCATTAAGGTCATTAGGGTTATCGCTGGCATTAGTAGCTATACTATCTCTCGCTGCCGAACAGCTCGTACCCGCTTCTGTTCTAGTTATGGTCTCTTAATGCCTCATCTAACCATGAATTATCTCTATCATCTAATAATCTATCATCCACTTCTCTGATTTATGGAGTTAGAGTCTTATTCATCAAAAATATGATTTAAATTAATCAGCTAATTATTTTTCGTTTTCCTTTTTAAATTTCTCCCTCAATCTCATATTATAATGGCAGAAAATTAATTTTCTAATTTCTCTAAATTGTCAATCGATTACATGTTTTGGTGTGGATTATGGAGAAAGTAGTCTAGTTTCGTTTACATTGTGATAAAGACACAGTTTAAATTAAGATCTTCTTTGCTATTAATGTCAAATTTGGTGCCTCCTATCCATAAATTGACTACCATTCAGTTGGACTACTATGAGATATAATTGTAGCAACTTTAGCAATACTGAATTGGCCAGCTCTCAATCTCTATTTCTCTATTTGAAATATGTTATGGAATATATTTTATAAGAAATTGATTATATTAAAACTTGAAACAAATAATAAGAAAATTATTTAATTGAATAATAACTCACTTCTCTATCCCAAAGGATAATCATGTATAAATTGATGCCAACTCCTCAAAATTTGATAACTTCAACTTTATGAACAACTACTTATGAATCGTTTTTTGGCCTACACCCTTTAGAATGGCAAATAATAATAGTCGTCTTGTAGGTGCAGGTGCTAGTGAAAGAATAGCTTCTAAAGTTGGAGTTAAAGGAGCTTGAATAGACATCAAAATCACGAAAGATTAGAGTTGTTTTGAGTAAGATACAATATCTCGTCTCTTAGATCAATGAATTGCAATCTATCTTGATCGGTCAGAGAAGGAAGGTTCCTACCTAAGAAGCACAAACATGAATATGGGACAAGGATACGACACGATACGGACACGGGGATATGACAAATCTTAAAAAAACAGGACACGATACGTTTAGGACACGGCAAAATAAATAAATAAAAGTATTATATATATTATCGATACGTTTAAAGAAATATTTTTCTAAACTTATAGTATAAATACACAAGCATGCATAAATTATTTATGAGATAAAACAAAACGTATACAATACTACAAAGCCAAAAATAATAATGCTAATACGTGATAATACAATTCTATATTATAAGAATAAATATCTAACTACCTGAGAATAAATAACTAACTACCATTACTTAACTACAGTAGATGGCATAGGCAAATTTGTGATTTTGCATTAAAATTAATTTTCCTGTATGAACTAACTTGTGATTGTTGCATTATATTTCTATAGCATATGCAAGAATTTCCTAAAATCGATAATTTATGTTATTAACTTTTATAGTATATGATAAATCTTATGTCCAAAAAGTTTCTCAAGAGTGTCTAAAAGTGTCTAAGGAGTGTCCGAATTTATTCTATAATTTTTTAAATATGGGATATGTTGTAGAAATCAAGGTTCCCAGTTTCGGCCGATCCCGATCCCTGACTGGTTTCGGTTGCGGTTTCGGCCGTTTCGGCCGAAACGGGTGGGAACGGGTCAGATCCGACCCGGATCCGACCCGGGGGACATCAATAATTGATGTCTCCACCCCCCCCCACCTTCCTCTCTCCCTTTTCTCTCTCTCTCTTTCTCTCTTTTCCTCTCTTTCCTCTCTCTTTTCTTTCTTTCTCTTTTTTTCTTTCTTTTCTCTTTCTCACGGATCTCTTACTCTCTTTCACCGGTGATCGAATAGTGAGTAGATCTCCATCTCTCCCGGTGATCTCGACCTCCCGGCGACGTTATCCGATGACCTCGATCTCTTGCTTCGCTGGCCGCAAAGAACCAACCATCTTTACTCGTGAGGCTGCGGCGAGACTTCTCTGGCTCGCTTCTTCGTAGCAGTAGAGTAAGTAGAGACTATATTTTATTTTAATTTTTATTTATGTTTTTAGTTGCGAGCTAAAATATCAATGGCTCCAAAAGAGAAGTCATATGATACCGATATTGGGTGGCAACATTGCAAAGACTATTGGGCAAGATAAAAAACGCGTTAAATGCAAAGCGGGTGTGGAAAGGAAATGAGTGGTGGTGTCGGTAGTTTGAAAGAACATTTAGGTTTGGAAGACAAGGAAATGTAGCAGCTTGCACTCAAGTGTCTTTGGAAGTTAGAAAGCGAGATGTTGGCTCATTTAATTGGCAAAAAAAGGATAAACAATCTGCACAACAAAGAGAGTCAATGATTCGTAAAGAATTGATGCATAATCCTGTACACATTGATGATGATAGCAGTGAGCAAAGTGAGGAGGATGAGGAGGACAGACAGATGAGGAGGGCAATGAAAGAGAGCAAAAATATGCATAGAGAAGAGGAAGAGATGAGAAGAAGCACTGGTGGTAACTTTCAGAGATCTAGATCAGTTAATATACGAGGAGAAAGAATATGGGGGCAGCAGTTCTACCCATAGGACTCCTGGTGTTACAGCAGAGTTTGAAAATATTAGACCAATGGATACATATCTCTAAAAAAAAGGGGTCGTACACAGACTTCAATTAAGACAGCTCTCAAAGGAATTAAAAATGCAAAGAAACACATTGGTAGAGCTATCTCTAAATTTTTCTTCTACAACCATATTCCTTTCAATGTAGCTGATAGCCCTTACTATCACACTATGGTGGATGCTATACAATCAGTAGGGCCTGGTGTTCCCCCTCCTAGTTCAAATGATATTACTACTAAATATCTTGACTCAGAGGTAGATGAACTTCATACTTATATTGAGACATTTAAACGGTATTGGGATGAATTTGGTTGTACACTGATGTGTGATGGGTGGAGTACACAAAACAGAAGAAATATAATTAATTTCTTAGTGTACTCTGGCATGGGGACAATATTTTTGAAGTCTGTGGATGCTACTGCTCATTTCAAAAATGCAGATTATATTTGTCAGTTGATGGATGAGGTGGTACAAGAAATCGGTGAAAAAAGAGTAGTCCAAGTAGTTACTGATAATAAGGCAAATTATAAAGCTGCTGGAAATTTACTGATGATTAAAAGACCTCAATTATATTGGACGCCATGTGCTGCACATTGTATTGATCTGATGTTAGAGGATATTACAAAAGAGCCTGAAATTGACATGGTCATATGTGAAGGTCAGAGGTTAACAAATTTTATATAGAACCATGGTTGGGTTCTTAATTTACTCAGGCAGATGACTAGTGATAGGGAGATCATCAGACCCGGCGTCACTAGATTTGCCACTCACTTTTTAGCCTTGGAGAGCATCATGCGCTACAAGGATGATATTATGCGGATGTTTACATCACAGGAGTGGTCTATGAAAATTAAGAATATGAAACCTAAAGATAAATCTTTAGGTGAAACTTTGAAAAATATGGCTCTTGGAAATACATTTTGGGATAATATTACAATTGCCACCGCAGTATTTGAGCCTCTTGTCAAAGTATTAAGACTTGTAGACAGTGATGACAAGTCTAAGATGGGTTTCTTATATGAGGCAATGGACATAGCTTAAGAATCAATAAAAAAAAAATGTAGGCTAAAGTTATAGGAAGTGGTGGAAGATGATTGATTCTAGATGGAACAAACAACTACATAGAGATATACATGCTGCTGGTAAGCATGCTTTTAACTTTTTAAGTTTTAAGTTTTAATTTACTTTTTTTATGAATATTTAAAAATTTGAATGTTTACAATTTACAAATTTTAAATTTCTACAGGGTATTTTCTTAATCCAAGATTTCAATTCTCTAAAAATGTCAATAATGATAGTGAAGTCTTGTTGGGGGTTAGAAAGGTAATCAGCAAGCTTGAGCCCAATATTCATAAATAAATCCTGTGCGATAAAGAAGTGAGTTATGATTCAATTAAATAATTTTATTATTATTTGTTTCAAGTTTTAACTTTCAATATAATCAATAAGCTAATAATATATTTCTGATTTTAGATGGAGAGATATAGATTGAGAGTGGGCAATTCAAGATCTTGCTAAAGTTCTTTGCAGCCTATATCTCATAACACTCCAGCTGAATGGTGGTCTATTTATGGATGGGAGGAGGCACCAAATTTGACGCTAATAGCAAAGAAGATTTTAAGTCAAACTGTGTCTTCATCACAGTGTGAAAGAAATTGGACAACTTTTTCCTTAATCCACACAAAAACACGCAATCGATTGACAATGGAAAGATTGGAGAAGTTAGTTTTTTGTCATTATAATATGAGATTGAGGGAGAGAAATTTAAGAAGAAAGGCAGAAAATGAACAACTGATTGATTTAAATCATGTTTTTGATGAAGAAGACCCCTTGACTCCATGGATCAGAGAAATAGAGGACAGGTTATTAGATGACAGAGATAACTCATGGTTAGATCAAATATTAGGAGAGACCACGACGAGGGCAGAGGCTGGTACGAGTCATTCAGCAGCGAGAGATAGTATACCTACTAGTACTAGTCATAGTCTTGATGATACATATGGTGGTGAGATCGTTCCATTTACATTTGTTGAGGAAAGTCAAGGAGGCATAAGGAGTGAAGACAGAGAAACTGAGAATATATATACATATCAGCGACGTCGTCATGAGATGCATTTTGGTTGCTATGATTATGGTACATCGAGTATTTATTGTTTGGAGCCATCACAAGATCCATATGCTAGTTATTATTCTCAGTATCCTCAGTATTCTCAGGCACAATATCCAAATGCTGGTTATTATCCTGCTCAAACGCAAGTCACACAATAAGATCCATACAATATGACTAGTATGATGGAATCACTTTTTGGAGCATCAGGTCCCAGACATCAATATTTACAAACTTATGGTGATTATGATGATGAAGACTATAGAAATTTACGAGAACCAGTTCGGTATTCAACAAAGTTTTAAATTTTGAGTAAGTTAATACATTTTTTTAAGTTTTTATACTTCATATGTGAGTAATTTTTGTTTTCTTATTTTTTGTCATTTTTTCTAAATTTTTCTGCATTTTTAAATAATATTTAGAATTTTATATAATTAAAAAATAGTCCAATCCGATACGAACGGCCGATACGTATCGTTTTTCTGGACGGCCGATACCGATCCCAATCCCGATACTGGGAACCTTGGTAGAAATATTCAACACGAGTCCAATGAGTATCCGACGAGTGTCAGTTTCCGACAAGTGTCGGACACGGACACGGCATGCTATTTGAAGTGTCCGTGTTTCATAGGTTCCTACTCACTCAAAGTATGATGATTTATTTATGAATATCAAACTTTAGTCTGCTGATTACTTTTTTAACTCCCAGCAAGATTTCAGTATCATTATTGATATTTGTAGATAATTGAAATCTTGGATTAAGAAAATATTTTATAAAAGCATTCAAATATCAAAATATTAAAATAAAAGCAAATTAATAAATTAATGCTTATTAGTAGCGTGTAAACTGAATGATCACCAAAACCTACTGAATATATTTTGTATAAATTCCAATTTATGCAAATGCATGCTAGTTTTCTGTAGAACTTATAGTACTTTCTTATGGAAATTAGGAGACTCATGTAGTTATTAAAGTGAAACCACTGATTAGGATAGAAGATTAGATGACATTTTTTATCTGTGCTTCATTAATAGTTTAATACTTTAGTTGACATACCTAAAGATCACATGAAGGAAAGTTGTGTATTATAAGGAAGAGTTTTGAGATTGTCATCTGAAGAAAACATTGATATCTTCTCAGATTCCATCATAATCTAAAAATATATCTTAAAAGTAGGAATTGAGGATTGGGGGTTACATTCATTATTGTTGTTGGCAAGGAAAAGGAGCATTCAAATAATTGTACAAACATCTTCTAGCTTCAAGAAGAAATAGAGAACAAAAAACAGTCGTTTAATTCCATCATTATTTTCTAAAATCCTAATGATGTAGGAACAACCTGGGAGTCAGACCTAAGGTGGAGGTCTCAATGCACATGTAAGGCAAAGAAAAATAAATGGGGCTTTTACATGTATACCTTTAAAAAATCCTTAATTTGCTTGTATTCTTCCCTAAAGTTGATATTTGCATGTACACCCCTCAGAACATATATTTTTTTTTTTGGTAAATTACGAATTGTTTGCCCGTAGTTATGTCTAAAATCAAACTACCCTGAACCAATGAAGCACGAAAACGAACATAGGATATAGGCACGACACGATACGACAAATCTTGAAAAAACAGGATACAGATAGGATATGACAATAAATAAATTATATATATGTAGTTTACAATACATGTAAAATTATAAATTGTCATCCTATAATTAAGGATACGTAAAATGCATATGCTATTCATACAATAACCAATAGGTACATAAAGCCACAAAAATATCATAACATCATAACCTTTCGTGTAATGGATCGTGCGTCCATTCCCGATCAAGCTCGGATGTAGTGAAGCAGTCCGCGCAGTCGGAGGAGATTATTTTCAAAATATTCTCTCGTAGTCAGAAAATTACAAAACCAGTGATGATTGTTTCGTATCTTCTTGATCTACGTTTTTGATATTCATGCCCTTCGCAGATTTTGACTGCACCTTGGGCGAAAATACACAATATTGTGGTGAAGGTGGAGATGACGGGTGATAGTGATGATGGTGATAATGGTGATGGATTTGGTGGCACGTGGTATTGAAGGGATAAGAATGAGGGGAGAGAAGTTGGTTGAGATCCCAAGGAGAAGGGAGGATTTGATGGTCGAGGGGGATTAGAGGTAACCAACGACGAGATGACACACGACTAGGGCTTAAACAAGGAGGGAGAAGAGTTAGGGTAAAGAAGGGAAGAGAATTCAATATTCATTCATAATTATCCCTTAGGTTGCCATCCACATCTTAAGAGACCAACTTAACAAGCCAAACTAATAAGTAATAACCCTAGAAATATTGTATTCTCTCCAACCGCATTCGAATAGGGTCGAACGCGCAATTCGCATTCATTGTCGATGCAAACGTATGCAGGCGGTCACACTTGTGCACTCGAACGGGGTCGAGCACATTCAAACGCACAATTTGCGTTCTCTATCGATGCGAACGTATACAGGCGTTCGCATGGGGCGTTCAAATGTGACATCCATAATCTTTATTTTCTGAAGAAAACAACTAAAATAAAATAAGAAATAAGATCCATAAGTTGTATCCATGCACAAGATAACTCAGTGTGGTCCGAATCACATCATTTCAGCAAAGTAACTTGCTTAGGCATTGCATTTTTTATTCTTAACTAAGCCTTCTCTACAACTCTTTTCATTTCCATCATATATTGATCATTCACTTTAGGGCAAGTCTTAATTCTGTGTCCAGTTAGTCTCATCAAATATGCTTACTCTATAGTATAATTCCTTATAAACTTGCTGACAGTAATTACATACCCTAGTAACAATTTTTTAGATTCCAAGTTGAATTTGACTTAAATCCAATACCTAACCCAATATCAACTTGATTGCTTACATTTTATCAAGTGTTGTCATGTCGAAGGCTCGTGCCGTGCTGATCCTTTGTCAGCATGGGGCGTGTTGTTCAGCACCCCCTCAGCTTCCTTGCTTGGCATTGGCACGCATTGGCATGCCTTTGACACACAACTAATTTTATATTAGCGTATTCAAGAGATATTTTTATTTGAATATATGCATTAAAGCCTACATTAGATTCTTTTATTCTTAGGTTATTTTTGTAAATAAAATATTTTTGTAAATATATAGTAAAAATCAATTATAAACATTATTCAACATATAATATAACTAAATACGTTTGTTAATTGACAATAGTTTCATAATTAAAACCAAAACCTAGTTGTAGAATGACTGGGAGCAAGGATAACCGTGCCATAGGACGGCTTGTGTTGACCACTGGTTGGCATGGCATGGCACATGTTGCGACACTTAGTGGCCGTGCCACAAGAGGGACAGAAAAAGAGGCGACTTCTCTTCACTCTTTAACATCGTTGTTGCCATCGTTCGTATTGTAGGAGCTCGTCGATGAAGGCGCTGCTCAACCGATGCAGATACCCTAGCTCTCGAGGAGGAAGAAGACTTTTAAGATCTGCAACTTAAGTTTTTATTCACCCATATAAGAGGTTTTCTTCCTCGAGAGCTAGGGTATCCGGGTCGGTCGAGCAACGCCTTCATTGACGAGCTTTGACAATGCAAACGACGACGACAATGAAAAACTTGACAATGAGGTTGACGGTGAGTGGATCGCTGCTAGGAGGGGTGTCGTGCGGCATCCCTCGTGTCACGTGTCGGTATGCCATTGGCATACCCTGTGTCGGTCGCCATGACCATCATTGACCGAGAGGATCAAAGATTTCATTTGTCGGCACCAGAATAACGCGAGAATGGTAAGTCAAATAATATCGATAATTCTAGAAACTTATTTATTGATAGTATTACTCATTGTAAGTCTTATACTCTTCATATAAGTATGAAGCTTATAATTCTCATATGATGTGATATCCATATTGAACATACACACCATAATCATATGCAGGTTATGGATATGAAGTATAGTAAGAGTGTTTTTTGATGTCTTGCTACTTATAGAATCAAGTCTTTTCCTTATATGATTATAATTATGTTGAGTCTGAGATGGTTCATTTCCTATTCTTTTATCTCTAATAAACTCTACCTTATGTTTGTCTATGTTTGGCTTTGTGGTGTTGATCTTAGGTGACATGTGTAAAGTTTTTCTCATATGTATAAACAATGCTTTTTTGAGAAGGCTGTATAATAGGGATGCATATCTCATCCTCATTTTCACTAACACTAGTCTCAGATTGAGTCTCATCATTCTATCACCATTGTCATTAGTATCATCATTACATCATTATCACTATTATCATATCTAGTCTCATCATCATTAATTAGACCGAAGTCTTCTAACGGATAAACTGGTTTTGAAGATGATCTAGCTCGGCTAGTATGTCCAATACCCAAATGACCACCACTAGCTCGGCCTTGTAGAGGTCTTATGGAGTTAATATAATATGTTCCTATATCGATTTTGACCCAATTTGAATGAATTTGACTTATTAATTTTGGATTTTTTTAAAATTTGGGAGAAATCTAATTTTCTTTTATTCCTATATTTTAGAGAATATTTATCTTGATCTATATAAAATGACCTTTACAAATGATAAATTTAGCAAAATTGAAGTAGATCTAGTATTTGTAGACCCAAAAAGCCTAAATTAGTTTGTAAAATGCAAAAAAAAAAAATAATAATTTCAGAGAATGAAAGAAGAAAAATTACATTTTGATGGGATTTAAGGAAGAAATTTTGAATTTATCATGTAGTGCAGCTAAAGAAGACTTTATCAGAATAAGTTTGAAATTGACACAATGAAACTAGAATTGAAATCGATCGAAATGTTTTGTTTTCTAAATATCGTTGAAACCATGGTTTCCAAAACAGCCAATCCTGATCCCAACTAGAAACTAGTCTAGTGACTAGTTTCGATTTGAGATGTGACCATTTTTTCGCCGATATGGTTGAAACTAATTTTTTTCAAAGATTCAAGTTGAATCTAAAATAGATCTGACTTAAGGAGACATTAGTAATTGATGTCCCCAACTCTTTTTTTTTTTCATATTTTCAGTTTTTACCCTCTATCTCTCATAAATACTCTCCTCCTACCCCTCACACTTCACTGAGTTCATACGGCAGCCGATTCGGTAAGCTCGTCCAGCTACTTTGTACTATGTGAACTCGGGTGAGTGTTTCTTTTTCATTTTGTTTTCTCTTTCTCATTCACTCTTTTAACTCCTCTTTTCTTATTGGTGCAAAACAATAATGAAGAGAAAAAACTCTCTTCATCTTACTTTTACAATAGTAATTTATGAGCATAGAAATTTATCAAATTTAGCTCAAAATTTATTATGGTTTTGAGTTGATTTTTATTAATAGTTTTTAGGCTTTATACACGATTAATCTTAATTTTCTTACTTTTTCTCTAAATTTTTAGAAATTTTCATACATTATTAAATAATATTTAAAATTTTACGTAATTAAAAAAGTTTAATCTGATATGGGTAGCCAATACGACCAATATAAACAATATGGTCGATATGTATCGTTTTTTCTAGTAGTAGATTCTGATCCTAATACCGAGTTTCGGAACCTTAGTTGAAACCAAAATTAAAATCAAAACCTCGAACCATAGATTTTAGATAAGAACTCGAGATGATCTATCACGCAAGGAAGTAGAGTTTAGAATGACAAGTTTCTCATTACCTAGATAAATTCTTTTAATGGAATGTAGAAGTTTTGATGCAGGACCATAAGGACTGAGTCAAATTTTGAAGTACAGAGTCATCAATTGGTTTTTGGTGTATTATTTGTGTCAATCAACTCAAGTAAAACTATTTTAGTCTATTTTTTTCCTTCAATTTTTCAATATTTATTTGGGTTACTGTAATCTGTTTTCCTAACTTCTATAATTGGGTCTTAGTTGGGCTCAATTTAAGGAATTTTGTGTTAATAAAATATTAGATTGTTAGGTTTTACTTGTAGCTATATTGTAAGGTCTATTTTTACATAATTAAACAAGGAATTTGTGTCTTAAGGATTTTTCATCTGCCACTTTGTAAAAAGGGGACGGGGATGGAAGTCTATTTGTGACTATGTCTATGGTTTTATTTGCAATAAACAAAGAAAAGAGGCTTTCATCTTCTTCCTTCGCATGAAGCATCTATTGTTATGTTTGGAGTGGTTCCAGATTTTCTGGTGTCTGATAGCTATCTGCTTTCTCTAATCCCCATTCAAATTGGTTAAGTCCATTGGATCTTTCACAATAAAAGCTTTTAAAATTGGCCTTGGGATGCCAAGGCCTTCAAACAATATTTTCCAAAACCATCAAAATCCCATAATTTAGACCACCTATTATTCTCTTCTGCTGCTTTAATAGCTTAGGAACTACTGATGGGGTTATGCAGTGATTATACTGATCAGTGGTAGAAATCCAATGCTGGTTGGCACAACTATCTGCGGTGGAGACAGTGGAATCATGACTAAGTCATTTTTGATTTAGGGTGCTTCTCAACAGTTACATGCTTCACTAAACAAATCTTATTTTATCTTAAGCAAGGAGAGATCTACATTTCCTACAAAGGGACATTGATCAATCACTCACTTGCATTTTTTTTCTTCCCTTATAGTTGGATATAGTTCTACAATTCCTTGTTAAATGCTTCATTATTCTATTAATCTTTTCTTTTTCTTTGAATGAATAAGTTAAAGTTAATTGACATATTATCTCTGCTATGTTTTGAAGTATTGGCCCATATTGATTCATATTTGGTATTGTCTATTACTGATCCAAAACAGGGTTGAAGTAGGGTTTCCTTTGCTTTCGACCTAGTATTGGCTGTTTCAATTGCAGTACTAGTTGTAGACACAATTTTAGTTTTTTGTAATGTGCGCTACATGCTGGTCAGATCATAAGTTGGATATAACCTTAATCCAACTTGCAATGTCAATTATTAATGTTCGGACCGCCCAATTTTACTTTACCTCTTTTTTTTCTCTTTTTGTTCTTCTCTCCTTTGGCGACCTATGGTTGACTCAATCAATCCTTAGATAGATCAGGCATGGTGAAGTTCTACCCAAAGTTCGATATTGTTCTTCCTAGAAATTAATTTCAAAATCCCGTTCCAACCCTTCTAAACCCTTCTACATGACTTTCTTTTATAGAGAAATTATTTCTCTATTTAGAAGCTTTATTGACATGAGGTTGTGAAAGTTGTTATTGTCGCTTTTGTGCTAAATAGATCTTAGTTGACAAGCCTTCTAGCCTAATTTTTACCTTTTAGGGATCTAACTTTTATCTGCTAACTACCTGTCTGTTGTTTACGCTGTGCAGAGCATTAGGAAGTCTGAATGCCCGAAAGAGCTTGAGCCAGCCGGTAGGAGGTCAGCTGTTAGTGTCAATCTCATTCGGAGGGAAGAAAATTACCCTGTGGGTATCCTTTTCTAAATTTGCCCACCTGTTTCCCCATGCTAAGTAATGCCTCACGATCATATCATCATTCTGTTCTTTCTTATCCAGGAACCAGTGAGGCGCAGCAGTCCATTTCAGGGTGTAGGAAGAACTCTTGGAAGTGGATCTCTCGAAACCTCCATTCATGAGCCAGTTGTTTCAGTTGCAGCCTCAAGCACTCTTCCTTCCCCAAACATTGGCCTTTCAGTGGATGCTTCTTTGCCATCTACCTCTATTCAGTTAAGGTTGGCTGATGGCACTCGAATGATAGTACGTTTCAATGCGCACCATACAATAGGTGATATACGGTCATTTATTGATGCATCGAGGCCTGGAGCAGCAAGAACTTACCGTCTACAAACTGTTGGTTTCCCCCCCAAGGAGCTTGATGATGTTTCCAGGACAATTGAGGAAGAAGGGCTAGCTAACTCGGTTGTCATTCAGAAACTGTAGCTTTATAAACTAATTGCTCACTGATACTAAATGATAGTCAAACTGAAGTATTTGCTCAAATTTTTCTGATAATTAATTGTCAACATTGATACTTGCAGACTCTTGATGTCTAAAGAGCAAATTATGTGAATGATTTTCTTCTTTGTTTTCAGAAGAAGAGGGATAATATCAGTATAAGTTATTCTATTGTTTAGTTGAATGCTACGATAAAGAATAATAATTATATTTGATGTGATATAAAATTGATATTAAAATAATGAAAAATGGTAAATTTGTATTGAGAATTAGTGATATTTTAAAATAAATGATAAAAATGATGTAAAGTACTAGTAGTAATTATCTATTGTCTAAACTAGAGGCAAAATGATAATTTTGAGTTATTGTTAAATTGATTATTAAAAGTTGTATAAAATAAGAGGAGAGACAATGATGAATTAGTAGTTGTTTGGTTACTATATTAGAATAAGGAGGTTTATTTTAGAAAAAAAAATAATTTCTATTTCACAAGTGAATTAGGGCTTCAAGAATAGAATAGAGAATATCTAAATTAAGGTATGCGGCATTATCTCAATGCTAGGGCTACTAAAAAAAGCTAGTGAGGCTTGTGGGCTCTACTTGTTTATAGCTTAGCTTGAGCTCTAAATGAGCTTACCTGAGTAGAGCTAATCTTTTAGGCTTGAAAATATAATTGAGCCGAGCCAAGCCGAGCTGAAAATATAATCAAGCCGAGTTGAGCCGGCATTGACTTGCTCGAGCTTGGCTTGATTAGGCTTGATACTATACATAAATCCAAGTTAGATGAATGCATTATAATATATTCACATGAGTGATTATAATTTTTATGTTAATTATTTATTGTAATCCTGTATTACTATATGCACTAATTTTATCTTTTAGAAATTATAATTTTTAATTATTTCCCTTTTAGAATTTGTTTTATTATGTTCAGCTCAATAAGCTCATTAAGCCCATTGAACTATCGGTCGAATTGAACTTCAGCGGGGAAAATCTAGCTTTCGAGTCTGAGTCGAGCAGAGCTGATCCCAACTTGCTTAAGTTCCGCTCGTTTACACCCCTATTACTCAATGCTCTCCATCAATCTTTGTAGAATTATTCTTGCTTTCATCACCTTGAATGAATATTAGAGCATGATGTCCTTCCATGCTAAAAACCTTATGGACACACTAACTCAAACTAAGGACTGTTGCATTTTTTATAGTACCGTCATTGATACTTGAAGTAGCTCGTAAGTGAAACTTATTTGATCCATCTTTTTTTGCTGCGTCATCAAAAGGCTATTCACATGGCTTCAAAAGAATACTGAATCTGAAACAAGTTCCTTATTTCACCAGGTGCTTTATCTTTAATACTAATCTCACCACCCATCAGATGAACCTACAAAGGGATTCATATAATAAATATTGTGAGGAAGAAATAATATTGGTGCAAAAAAGGCCAAAACAGTAGAACTATTAATCAAACTTAACTGAGTGTTTAAATTGAACACTTCATATAGACTGGACAATTAATTCCAAGTCCTAATCTAGTTCCTTCACGTCCTGTTCATGATTCTTTGAACTGAATATAATTCTTAAAAAACAAAAAGCTCTCTTCTCCTTTGGGATACCCGGGCCTATGTCATCTACTTCAAAAACAAATTCATTAATAATATTCAGAATAACACAAAAGCAGTAAATTTGACCTATCAAAAACTCATATTATTAGTATGGAAATAAGGAAAGAATTATCACGTAGAAGGTCTAAAGTCTTAAAAAATGAAGAGAAATAATAAATCAACACTAATAAAGAGTGCGGTTGGCAAAATAATCGAGTTACTCTAGCTCAGCTCGGGCTTGGCTTGAGTTAGGTTTGATTTAGGCTTGACTCTAGTATAAGCAAGTCGAGACTAAATAGCTAATTTGAGCTAGAAATTAATTTTAAATTAAGTACAAGCTAGCTCGCTAAAACCCCACTCAATAGGGCTCGATTTAATATTTATATTAATATATTATACTATGTATAGTTTGAAACTATTAGATCTTGATCTAATGGTTCAAATATATTATTCCAATCTATCTCTTAGGCTCTTTCTTTTCCTAAGGTTTGGATCAAGCCTTATGAAATTTAAGCTTAAATCAAGCTTGAGTCAACCAGCATAATTAAGTCTTCGATTCAATTAGGCTTGAATTTGATATTATATTGATTGGCTCGTCTAAAGCTCTAGCTTGGCTCAAGAATCAGGCTCGGATTGAATTTGATCGTGCTGAGCTTGAACACCATATTGAGGCTTTTAATTAATTTCAAGACAAGCTTGATCATACCTAGGCTCAATCATGTTCAATTCATTTACACCGCTAATAATGACCTCACAGTAATTGAGCTAATTACTTAGTATAACACAATTATATGATTAGATAAGATGTAATAAATACATGGAACATGACTTAATATTTAATATTAATTACCTGAATTAGTAATTAAGCAAGAATTATGTTAGATTATTTTTGGCAAATAAATAAACAAAAAATTTTACCATAAATGTAATTAGAATATTTTGTGAAGAGCATGATAATGGAGATTTAAAATATAAAAACGCAACTGATAGTATAGGGGTTTGAACGGCCAATCTAATGTTCGAACATTTTTAACAAGACGAAGGGGTTGTAGGGCATTCGAATGATGTATCAAGAATTCAAATAGTTTTGACAAAGGCGCATAAAACATTTTAGTATCTTTGAATGACCCCTTCAGCATTCGAATGATTTTAATAGAGGAGCATAAGACATCTCAAGGCATTTGAATGGCCCCTAGGGCATTCAAATGGTTTTGATAGAGGTACAGAAAACATTCCAAGCACTCGAACAACTTTTTGTGCATTCAAACGCCTGAGCCGGAGATGACTTATATGTATATGATTTAAAGTGATTTTCTAGTTGTTATTCTCTCACATATATAAGTCATTAAACCCTAGTTTGGGGAAATTGACAAGAGAACATATATTGAAGCCCTTGAGGAGAGATTGTGGGGGGTTCTTTGGTGATTCGAGAAAAATTAAAGATTCGAGCTTCTTCTGAGATATCCTGATCATTGCTACTATATCCATATTTGAAACAAGTAACTATCGATGGGCCTGAAACAGTTTACTTTGTTGTCGAGGGTCACTAAGATTAGTTTATTAACCACGAGAAGTAATCCATCATGAGATTTAGCTAGCAAGAGATCTTTAAATATATATGTGGGATTCAACGGATTGTCCGTAAGCGATTCTTATAACTTCTATATTATTCTAGTGGTTGATTTGATCTTAGTGAAAAGGATATTTGGTTTTACCCAGGCTTGAGTTCTTCCACATAAATCTAGTGGTGTTCGTATTTCTTTTTAATTTCTAATTATTTACTTAGAATTAAGTTTTTCTACAGAATGTTATTTTATCCAAATTAGGGTTAGCCTAAGTTATTTCAGTTGATACAAAGTAGGTCTCTCTTACTTTAAAGAAAGATATACTAGGAAAGACATTTTCCAAGAGAAAGGCAATCCACGGTTAGACTTCCTTTGCTTGATGGATCAAAATATCCATATTGGAAAATGAGAAATTGAGCAATCCTAAAATTAATAAATGAACAAGTTTAGATTTCTGTTGTTCATGGTTGGACTCCTACTATGATAGTTGATCAAAAGGAAGTAACGAAATCCATAAACAAGTGGGATAAATATGATTATGAACTATGTGGTTGGAATAGTAAGCTATTAATGCAATATTTAGTGTGTCACTCTTGATGTGTTTTGCTGGATCTGTATTTGTGAAGTTGACAAGAATGATTAGAATATCCTTGAGACTTTGCATGAGGGTACCACCACTGTTAATTTATCCAAGCTTCATAGGCTTATAACTAATTTTGAAACCCTTCGTATGGAGGAAATTGAGTCGTTTGATGATTTCTATCCCAAATTTAGTGATGTTGTCAACTCTAGTTTTAATTTCAGAGAGTAAATACTTGAAAATAAATTGTTAGGAAAATTCTTAGATACTTACCTAAGATATTTCAATCTAAGATTTCTACTATTGAAGAGAACAAGGATATTGACAATATTAGAGTTGAACAACTGGTTGAGAACATTCGAATGTTTGAAGCTACTCTTTTACGACCTAGAAAATTTAAAAGGGTTGCCCTAATGATACGATCTCGAGATGATGGCCCTTTTGTTAAAAAGGGTAAAAAATTATTTAAGAAACCAAAAGATTTTCCTGTTAACAACAATAAGTCTAAGTCTCTTAACAAAAACAAAGGGTCTAGTGCTCCAATTCAACCTATGAATTTGAAGCAAAAAGGAAAGAGCGCTAGTGGAGGAATCCAATGTTATAAATGTCAAGGTTTTAGACATATTGCACAAGAATGTTTAAACCGATTGAAAAGAAAAGGGAAAACAATGAAAGTTATTTGGATGATTTAGATGAGTCTAAATGCAATGAGTTTGAATCGGAATAAGAAAACTTTATAGCCTTTATTGCATCGATTTGAGCACAGTCGAGCACGGGGGCAATGATGGAGAGATGTATATTTAAAAGACATATGATGGATTGTACTAGGAGTCATATAAATTGAAGAAAAACAACATAAAATTTTTTGGTAAGTTGAAACTTTCAAAAGCAAAAAAAGACAAATTACAAATTTAAAATAAACAAAGCTCTTGAAGAGTTGAAAATTTGGAAAAGGATAAGAGTGAAATCACAGAAGGAATGAAAAAAAAAATAGAAGACGATAATAAGGAGCTTAAGGATCTTCTTGAGAAGTCAAAACTTGAAACATCAGGACTATTACATTCTTGAAAGGAAAGACCAAGCTGCATGAAATTCTAAATGCACAAATCATCGAAAAAGATAGGTATGAACTTGGGTATGTAGGAAATATAAGTAATACTAAAACTACTTTTATTTCAGCAAGCATTTAGAAGTGTGTAGCTGAATATCATGTTCTTGAAACTCGAGGTATTTCCTTACAAGTAAAATAAATTAATCTACACCTCAAGTAAACAAGAATCAAGTACCTATTTGTCATTAATGTGGTATTTTAAGGCATTAGACCAAATTGTTATGTTTTGAGAAATGTAAGAAATATTGAAAAAATTGGTATGAAAACTAGACGGGTGTTGATCAAGTGATCTTAAGTGTTATATTGTGCACATTGCTCTTAAGGCCTTAAATTCAAATATGTGGTACATAGATAGTGGTTGTTCTAGACATATGTCTTGTGATAGAACATTGCTCTAGTCTTTAGAAGATTTTGAGGGTGGCAGTGCGATTTTTGGCGATGGTAGCACTACTAGAGTCCTAGGTAGAGATGTTGTGATTACTCTAGGACTACTTAGATTATAAAATGTTCTATATATTGAGGGATTAAATAAACATCTTTTGAGTATTAGTCATGAAGTATGTTTTTCTAAAAATCAATGTGTGATTGTAGATCAAAAAGATAATATTATGGTACATGGTATTTAGGCTTTAGATAATTGCTACCATGTGTGTTTGAATACTACCTTGATATATAATTCTTCTTCCTTAGATGATTCTGAATTATGGCATCAAAGGTTTGCTCATGTGAATTTTAGATGATCTGATATCTACCGTACCGGTTTTGGCTCTGCCAGATTTTAGCAAGCTCTTCGTGGTGGAATGCAACGCTTCGGATGAAGGCATTGGAGCTGTATTGATGCAAGAGGGCAGGCCTGTGGCTTATATGAGCAAGGCATTGTCAAACCAATCGCGACAGCTATCCACCTACAAACGCGAAATGCTAGCAATTCTACACGCCGTCACCAAATGGCGACCCTACTTGATTGGCCAACGCTTTACTATCCGCACGGACCAGCGTAGCTTACCCTACTTCATGGAGCAATGTGTGCACACTCTAGCACAATAATGATGGGTCATGAAACTCCTTGGGTATGACTACGAGCTAGTCTAAAAAAAGGGGATCGAGAACCGAGCGGCCGATGCCATTTCTCGCCAATCGGACACAAGTGAGCTCGCATCCTTTTCAGCACCAACCCTTCCTCTATTTTCAGATATGTGGGGAACCAGTGCAGAGCATCAAGTCATGGCGGAGCTTGAGTCAGAGTTCAATGATCGCTTCCCTAATTCCACACCTTGAGGGCAAGGTTGCAAAAGCGTGGTGGATTGATATGATTCAGACTTTATCGATGTCGTCTCGAGCATGGATAAATTTTAAGAGTGTCTTTTATTCTTATTTTAGTGTTTAATTCATAGAAAAATAAGTTTTCTGTATGTCGCATTCGAATGCGAGTGGAGTGCGTTCGAATGCGCTTGCGAACGCTTGCATCAGGTTCGCAAATACAGAGAGTACAAAATGTGCGTTCGAATGTGATTGCGAACGCCTGCATCACATTCACATATATAAAGAACACAAAATATGTGCTGAGGAAGGACTCTTTTAGATGGACGGATGAAGCCACTATAGCCTTTGAAAACTAAAAACAGCGATGACAATGGTGCCCGTTCTAGCTCTACCGAACTTCACCAAAGAGTTCGTTGTGGAATGTGATGTGTCGAAAGTTGGCATAAGAGCTGTACTAATACAAGGAGGACGTCCCATAGCCTTTCTTAGCAAGGCTTTATCATAAAAATCTCAGCAATTATTGGCAATTCACCAAAGAGAGAGAGATGTTGGCAATTCTACATGCGGTGACAAAGTAAAAGCCTTATTTCATTGGTAGGCGATTCATTATCCGAATTGATCAAGGGAGCCTTTTATACTTTTTGGGACAGTGTATTTACACTTCGGCACAGCAGAGATGGGTCACAAAATTGCTGAGGTATGATTATGAAATTTAATGCAAGAACATAATAGAAAATAGAGCGGCGGATGCACTATCATGCCAACCCGATACCACTAAGCTTGCAGCCTATTCTTCTCCTACTTTTTCCTTCCTTGATGAGCTGAGGTATGCATGTACATCTGACCTAGATGTTTTGAGATTGTTGAAGAAGGTATTGGATGATTCGGAGCGCCATCTAGAGTTGGAGAATCGTGGCGGTTTGCTACTTGACCACGAATGTATTTGGGTGCCCGCAAATGATGGATTGCGATAGAAATTGTTGGAGCACTTTCACCAAACTCCAGAGGCTGGTCATGAGGGTGTCTTGAGGACTTATAGGAGGATATCACAAAGCTGCACATGGCTAGGATTGAGGTGGGATGTGAGGAGCTTTGTCCGTGCTTACGAAGTCTGTCAAAAGGCTAAGGCAACAATATTGAAACCGGCCGGATTACTTCAGCCTCTACTGATACCGGACCGTGTTTGGAAAAGACATTTCTATGGATTTCATAGAAGGTCTTCCATTGGTATGTGGTTATTCTATTATTTTTATGGTGGTTGACAGATTGAGCAAGTATTTATCCCTTAAACCAAGACGGTGGCTGAATTTTTTGTTAGAGATGTTGCTCGGTTACATGACATGCCACGCACAATTATCTCGGATCGTGATCGTGTATTTATGAGCGACTTTTGGATAGAGTTTTTTAGATTGCAAGGGACTCAATTGAACTTCAGTTCAGCCTACCATCCATAGACGGACGGCCAAACTGAGGTGGTCAATTAAGATATTAAGCAGTACTTGAGGTGCTTTGTTGGAGAGATGTTGAGACGATGGTTGGAGTTCTTACCATGGGCAGAGTGGTCTTACAACATCGCTTACCACAGCAGCATTGGCATAACCCCATTCGAAGTGGTATGGGCGCACTGCTCCGACATTACACGCTTATGATTAGTGGCATCTGCAGATCGGATGAAAGTGGACTTAGCTTTGATGGATAGAGACGCCACATTGAGGAAATTGTGTGCCCATCTTAAACTTGCTCAAAATCACATGAAACAAGTTTATGATCGTAGCCCTCGGAAGCAGGAGTTCGACATCGACAGTTGGGTATTTGTGAGGGTACAACAGTATCGACAGTTGACCTTACGTCAAATGTAAAACTAAAAGTTAGCACATCGCTACTTTAGTCCGTTTCGGGTGTTAGAGCATATCTGTCCGGTTGTATATCGTTTGGAACTGCTGAAAAGGTCAAGAGTACATCCTGTCTTCCATGTTTCATTGCTGAGGGAGTAGATTGGAAATCATGAGGTTGTTGGATCAGTTCTACCAGAGCCATTGGAGAAGACAGAGATCGTAGAGCTAGTTCGTGTATTTGCTAGGCGTCACCGACGTCATGGTACCAGATTAGAGATGGAGGTTCTAGTTGAATGGCTTGGCAAGCCATTCGATGAGGCGACATGGGAGTTAGAGACGAATATCTTGGAGCGTTTCCCCGATTTTACACCTTGAGGGCAAGGTGGGGGAAGCGTGGTGGGCTGATACACTTAGTTAGAGTCTTTTCTTATTGTATTAGTTATTTATTTTTATTAAAATAAATTTCCTATAGGTCGAACGCCTACATTAGGTTCGCAAAAATAAAGAATGCGAAATGCACGTTTGAACTCGGTCAGGCACGTTTGAACGCCGTATTTGAATGTCTATATGAGGTTTGTATCGGTTAGAGTTAACAATTGTTATTTTGGCTTGTTGGCTAGCCCCTATAAATATGTGGATGGCAGTCAAAATTATTATACTATTAGAATATTAGTTTCTTGCCTCTCTATCTTCTCTCTACCCTAATCTCTCTCCTCCTCTTCACTAACCTACCACCTCTACCGTTGGCAAGGTCTCTCCTAACTTTTAATCTCCATCGTCTGTCGAGTCCTCCCTCTTCCTTGGTATCTCGATCACTTCTTCCCCTTCATATTTATCCCTTAAACAATATCAACCATCCATCCTCATCTCCATTATCATCCATAACCTTAACATCCACTCCACCCGTCACCACCACCATTATCCGCACTATATCGTATTTTTGTCTCAGTTGTAGTTCGAATCTGCGAAGGGCATAAATATAAAAATCGTAGATCAGGAAGTTACGGATCGATCCCATTTGGTTTCATAATTTTCTGACTATGACAAAATATTTGGTGAATATTGTCCCTCAATTGTGCGGACTGTTTTCTACAATTAATCCAGATCTTGAAGAGATCGTTTCGTAACCTATCACATTCATAAAAAAATAAGCATTAACATAGCCATTCAAATTAGGCTTTATTTTCTCCAGGAAAGAGATTTAGCCACTCATTGTCATCACAACTATAACACCAATAATATAGGATAATGACAATACCAATATTCTCATTAAAAATAATTCAAGAGTTTCTACAATGGTGCTTGAAGAAGAGAGAAAAGGAAAATAAAAATAAAATAAAACTAAAATTCTTCAAGGATAAAACCAGCCAAAGTTTCTTTTTTCAGTGGAAGACTGACCTCTTTTATAAACTTTGATTTATCCTCTCTCCTTTGGTAATAGCAATGTAAGTGCAAATTATATAATCACAAATTTGTGGATACAAAATACTTTAAAATATAATGTTAGGTCAACGCATATAACTTGTGAAAGAATGTTCATGGGAAAAAGATTGAAGATGCAAACTTCAACACTTAGATGATAGACTATCTTAGGGGTTGTAAGTATTTTTTTTATTTCTACGAATAATACAATATAGATTGATACAGTTCGGGCAAAGCCATGGTTTTTTTTTCCTCTTGACACATTAAAAGGTTTTCCACGCTAAAAAAATTGTATCACTGGGTTTGCTATGCTTTTACTTTTCCTACTCTTACTCGGCTTTCCATCTTCTATTTTTATTCAGATTTTCTCTCATCAACTTAAGTTTGGTTTTCACAGTTAGAGTTGTATTCAGATTTCCATTCTATTTTATTTCAATTTTTAGGTTCAATTTTTCTAAACCTAATAGGATTCGCTTTTACTAAATCAATTCAGATTTGGTTATTGACTTTAGATTTTGATCCCCAACTTGGATTTTACTTTCCATCTCCTTTTCTTCCAGTCAATTTAGATTTATATATCTCCATCGAAACTTCAAGCAGCAATCAAGGGCTTTAAAGAAAGGCAAAATTAGCAAAATTTGTCATATTTACCTTATCTATCTTCGAGCCTATTTCTGGCCCATAGACTCCGAATACTGAAATATCTATTAGCAATCAAACTCGTACACGTGTCAGTAGGATTCGAATTAGGTTGCCAATTCAATCATCAATCTCTATCCATATTAGCTCTAGTCACAATTTTATTCCATTTTCTTCGGCCATCATAGATATTTTAGAAAAGGTTTCATCAAGCTCCTCTATTCTACAAAATTGAATGAAATCCCATTAAATCAATTATTATAATTAGAATCTACTTATTTCTTTTTACATATTTATCCATGTAACCGAAATTTTATAAGGAATTGACAAATTAGATGAATACTTTTTTAATTTAGCACGAAACTCTAGTATACAAAATATATGAGTTATCACACCTTTTAGCAATTAATAACAATGAAATATAAGCTACACTACTTTGGCAGGAATTGCGGTTATGCTTGGCATGTGCAACAAGTTTTTTTAAACCCCTAGGTTACCCTAGTGGATGAGTTTAGTCTCATAAGAGTTTGCAGTGATGCTACCCACAAACATCAATGTATACACATTTGCTTTATTCAAATAAGAATACGTAGTCGAAGCAAGTAACACTCAATCAACGAATTAGTAGAATGAATCATTAAGGTATTACTCCCATTTACTAGCATAACAGAACACAAGATTTTCATAAGGTAATTAGCGTCCACTTTTCATATTTTTTCCTCAATCCTACCACAAGCCAAACCATAGTGTCACTGTCATTTATTATTATTTTGTTACACTGTGCAATGTCTATCTATTAGGCTTTCTAGTTGATCCATATAGCGAGTGTTGGGCTAGTGACTCCCAAGCCAGAAGACTTTAAGGCACTAGGTGTAGAACACACCTCGAGCTTACTTACTCAAATAAAAAAAGGATGCAAATCAAACCTAGACTAAGATGCAGTGCTCTTTCCAACTTTCACCATTTGATGTAAACACGTAATTAATGCTTGCTTAGGCAAAGAGGTCCAGTTATTAAGTGAAAAGTAGTAAAACGTGCTTTACTCTCTTTTTCTTCTATATTTTTTAGAATTTGTGATGAGCGGATGACACTGATAACAAGGACAAGAGAAAGTTATTTACTATAATGTACTAGTAAAATATGCTAATTAAATCAGGACTTTTTGTGTTCTAATTAATCTTCTATGTAACTTAATGTCACATGGGCATGATGAAAGTAGAAAGTAGCGCTACCCTATCTCCCCACTAATGACATTATTCCCAATGGCATGCTACAAGAGAAAGAGAAAATGAAAAATAAAGGAAACTAAAAGTGGGGAAAGGATAGATACAATCTGATAGATGAAGCTCAAAATGCTATAGCACCCGTAGTAGCACACGGGAAACGAAACCTCTATAAAGATTTATGGTGAAGTTTGGATATAAAATAAGATAGTGAAATGGTGCACAAACTTATAGTAGTTCACGCTGAATTAATTTGGCGGCAAATAAACGAACTTTTTCAAGGAAACGAAACTAGCTCAAAATTTACCAAGATGGCCTCTCACTTGCAATGATTAATGGTGAAGTTTGGATGAAAAATAAGAAAAGTGAAATGGTGCACGAATTAATAGGAGTTCACGCTGAACACACTTCTTATGGACATGGGTAAATGTTAATAACATTTTATGTTTGTGGGCTTAGTTCGAGCAAACAATGAAAATTTGGCATTTATTTCTGTGAAGGTTATAATGGGTTAGCTGCAGAAGAACAGGCGGTCTGTAAACTTTTGTCGCTCTCCATGGCGCTTTTGGACTAATAGGTTTCATGTTACGTCAATTCAAACTTGCTTGATCTGTTCAATTGCGACCTTATAATGCAATAGCATTCTCTGGGCCAATCGCTGTTTTTGTTTCTGTATTCCTGATTTATTCACTAAGTTTAGAGACTTCAGAATGTCAATATTATTATATCCCAATCCACTAGATGCTAATGTTCTTTTGTAGATGGGATCACACATGAAGAAGGCAATTTTTGAAGAATAGATAACAAAAGCTCTTATGAAGTGGCAACAAGTAGCAAAAGAGAAGAAAAGGCTTAGAGATGCAGGGATTGACCTCACTTCGGGGTACAAAAGTGGGGAGACAACACCAAGTCAAGGGTTATCTTTTATGCATTTGATTCACAAGTACAAATCAAACTCAGCGAATCCAGAAAGCACTTTAAGCTCACCAAGGTCTTACAGAGGTGATACTGACTTTCCTTACATTGATGCCCCTAAACTTTTCAAACTCAAAGCCACTAAGGAGATAGGGAGACAAACATCGAAACCTTTGGATGTTGATGTTGCCAATGGCGATTTTTTCTTCAGTATACAATAAAGAATAAGTACTTAGTTTATATCCATGATTGTGCTTTTAGAGTTGCAAGAAACATGTCACTTGTAAATTAAAAACATGATACAAGTATTAGGCTTCAGTGGCAAACTTGGAACTAGCAAATAACTTTGCCTTGCCAACTTAGTAAAATTACTACCAATAGTCAAAAGTGTCGAATTCCAAAAGCAAGAACACCTACTTTTGTCATCATTTACTGTAATCATAGTTGCACAATAAGTATCGCAGAGGCGCACGACAGGAGAGAAAGGTTGAATAATCTATTGATATCATCAAAAATTACAAAGGTCTCAAATCTATCTCATACATCATACATGGTACAACTGAACGATAAAACCTTCTATTAAAATGAGAACTCATGAGCAGCAAATAATGCAGCCCATTCTTGATGCTACATGTACTAACATGGTCCATGGCCCTTCATCACCCAGAAGTTAGTCATCTTTGGGATGAACTTGTCTTCTGAGCACTAATATAAGCATCCACGATGCAGCCATCTCAACAAAATATCCCGTAATTACACCATAGGTGTCGTAGATTAGCCATTCCTACAAGGAAGATTTTCACTTAGCATCAAATCAAAATGGCATAGTAGTACCAATAGTTTGGAATGATCTAAAGCATTATGCGCATCTCTCGTGACAATCAAGAGCAAGGAATCTTTACCTGCCATGATCTCTCCCAATCAAGTGGCATAGGTCAAGCACCAAGAGATGCCCTAATTATAGCTCCACAGGCTGATACAGAGATCATCCAGTCAACAGCATCGCCTAGGCTATGACATAAAATGCAGCGTTCAACTATCTTTCTCAATTAGGATTGCATAAAGAAATGAAAATTACTGTAACAGTCGTCACCAAATACATGTGCCCCTTAAGTGAGTGGAACTCACGTGATGTCCACATAACCAGCTGGTCAATGTTTCAACACAATAAATAAAAGGAAAGCCCATATTTCTACAAATAATACAAACAAAAATTTAAGCCTATAATACCAAAGGCCATAACAACTCCCAAAATATATATTCGAAAAATAAGATAATTATGCCCATGCCCACAAGCTATCTAGCTTACTTTTACAAAAATAAAAAAAATAAAAAGAACTAAAACTAGTCTTCGTTAGATCTTTCATGGGCTAAGGGTCATCTACCAATCTAAAAATACTTCTACTAGGAGGTGGTAAGTATAAAAGCCCAACAAGTATCTACTTCTACAATCTATAAGTAGTATAACAATGATGCAATAATATGTAAATATGAATATGTGCATTATAATCAAATAGAATACATCAGTACCACATACTCATCATGCTCATCCAATGCACACATGCATTAGCAAACAGTAACATGACATGCGCCAATCTGGCCCAACATATCCTCAAACCCAAGCTCACACTAAGCTCCACCCATAGGCCATGCCAACGCTATACACCACATGATATACATCATCTTAGACTACCAAGCCTGTAACTTAGGCTCAAGTAAAGCTACGCCCGTAGGCTACACCAACACTCACACTCGACCACACAAACCCACATGAGGGTAGATCCTAGTGGTAACTCGCTAGCACGTCAACTGATACACAACATGACCAATTATCTACCATTGTAAACTAAAGACCATAACCACAAGCCCATTAGATAGGCTTGTACCGCACATTGATACTACCATCTAAGTTCTCGGCTCCACATCATCGTAACACCGTGTGGAAATCATAAGCCGTCGCTTATTGACGCCCTCGCCCTATGTTATTAGGTACAACTAGGTTTACGTCATCCTACCTTTCTGTTACAAACTAGATTTGGAACGATCCGTCCATAGGATGATCTTGAGATTTTGAGGGATAGTAACCGTAGAAGTCTCAGATCTAATAGCTTTAGAATGAAGTTAATCAAAGATTTGGATGAAAAGTTATGGTTAAATTAGTGGAGCAAGGTCAGGTAGGGCAGAACAGTAAATTACCGATGTTGCAGCGGTCGTCGAAGGGTGGTGGATAACCAAGGGTGGAGGTGGACGACCGTAAGGTAGGGTGGCTGCTGGAGGAGGAAGGTGGCTAGGGTTTAGAAGGTTGGGATGCTTCTACTGCTATGATCTACTCCTAGAAAGATAAAGGCAATCTAACGGCTAAAGTAAAAGATAAAGACGATAAAGAATAATTGGCTAAACTCAGATTCATTCTATGATGATTATCAAGCAAGCGACCTTCTAAAATAATTAAATGTAATTTCCATTGATATTAAATAAAGAATTTAAAAATATATTAGAAGAGATGAAAAAACAATTAATCAATTTGGGTCAGCCCAAAGCCTAAAGAAATGGGCTGGCTGTCCAAAGATCGCCAACTTGACTCACTAAGTTTAGACTCAAAACCCAAATTAACCAATAAAGCAACCTAGGCCAAGCTACATCCACAACTTGGACTAGGCTGCCTGCAGACCACACACACCACTTGGGTTGGGCCGCCCACAACCCAAGCCCACCATTTGGCTTGGGCTACACACAATCCAACCAAGCCCGAGTAGGGCTAGGCAGCCCACCCATACACCACACCTTGCCACCTCCTTCTCACCCAATAGATGACTAACAAGGGGAAGGAGGTGGCTGCCAGCGTGCCCCACCATTGGTAGCCAAGGCCAATGCATTGGTTAACACCCACGATGGGTACGACACCCGAGGTGCGACTCGACTGGAGACCGAGCAAGGAGTCGTAAGCAAGGAGGGCTCCACAACGGGGAAGGGGGTCATCGGAGATCCCGGCCACTAACACAACCACCCATAGGACCAAACTCACCCACACGACACACACATTCCACACGAGGGGGCGCAAGGTCGACCGAGGCAGCCAACAGCGGTCAAGCCCCCACGCCATGGTCGGTTGCTAGAGGGATGAGTCACCCGACGAATCCAGCCATAAGGGCACCAAAGGATGGCACTGAGAGCTTCATCTTGAAAAGGAAAGCTTTTGACTAGACAAGGAGAGAACATGGCACCGATAGTGGCCAATCTCACCCCGGAAGAGGCCACTTGGTAATATGGCCTATTCCAAAGGCGAGAAGAGCCCACGAAGGGCTGCAATCATGAGAACTTCATGAGGTGAAGCTCCTAGGACCTACGCAATGGCGACCCAAGGTCGCCGACCGGCTAATTGACTAATGAGATTGAAATCAATAAGAGAAAGAAAAACGACAGCTAGGCATTTATACTAAAATTAATTAACAAAGGATGAGAAGGGACTCACATACAAGTCGATTGGCAACATCAACGATGTGTGCGCCCTTTTTTTTTTTATGGTATAGTAACTCCCAGGGTAACGAAATAAAAAGATTTATTATGTCAATTAAAAAAGAGAAAACTCTAGATGAACAACCACAAACCATCTCTAGAGATCTTGAAAAAGCACATGGAGAAGCAAAACCATGAATAAGCATCTATGTTATGGTCACCCTCAAGGAAGATGATCGTCTATCCGATTTATTAATCTAGACAAAACTCAACATGGAACTTGCGAAAACAATAGGGATCGATCTAATTGTTGGAACAATATGAGATTCATATATGTGGTTCCTCTAGAAGTTAAGAATACAAATAATCAAAATCTCGTCGATCGGTCTAGTAGATCAAAAGTTATGAGAGAAATAATAACCAAAGATCAGGAGGTGACAGGATGAACGTGGATTATGTGGTTAAAGTTATGAGAGATAATGATGGCTATGGTGGATGGATTAGTGTTTTGAACAAGATGAGGTGGGAGAAGGGAGCTTTCAGGTATGGCTAATCGTTGGAATGAGGAGGGAGAAGCGACAGAGAATTAGCCCCGACCGTAGACGAGAGCTCGAGTTGGATCCCGAGGAGGAGGGAGGAGGGAGAAGTTGGCTCAAGCTAGATACAAAACAAGTTTCGGTAATCAATAATCTAAAGAGGCTGGTTTTCCATATATTTGGAGGCTAGCTAATCATCTAAAAATTCTAAACAAATCCTAATACGAAATAACATATCCAACGTGCGTTTGAACGCTCTTCGATTGCATTCGAACGCTAAAAAAATAGGGCTCTAAATGTACGAACATGAATCAAGCATTCAAACGGTAAAAAACTGTGCTCTGTATGTGCGAACGCAAATCAGGCGTTTAAACGCTCTCCTTTACTTGTGTTCGAATGCACCTGCCAGAAGTCATCTTATATTCCTAAAATATAAACAAAAAATGATACAATTTGAAATAGTTTAATTGTGTCCAACTTGTATCTAAATTAAAACCGCAACAATCTACTTAGAAAGAACTAGAATATGCTGCCAAGCCATTCTATTGCTCCAAATGCATTTATGAAAGCTCCTAAAAAAGAAATAACACGATATTAGGGAAAACCTTAAGTCGTAATATGTATAGATTAGATTAAGGAAAGATCACTCCTCGACTCCTAATCCAATTGGCAAAATGCTAACAGTTGGCTCAAAACCAAAATACAGAATCCACAACATTGCACAATAAGTTCTAATTCACAAAATTTTATTGATATATATGGATGTATTGCTGAAAGGGCACTTACTAATTACAAATAGAAAACCTATACTTAGAGTTAAAAAAAAAACCTGTACTACATTTCTAATACTTTACTTTTTGATAACTGATATATCAAGTGATCTAGATACTAGAGATGCCATGTATTCTTTGTGTGTTGTATCTAAAACAACCGAGACTATCAAAATAAATATTATTGTTGGACCTTGACAAAATCCAACATAGATGTTACTCTTCAGCATCTCATTTGGTAAGATAAACATACTTGCCACTACTAAGAAGTTAGTTAGATACTTGAGACCTTGAAAGAATCGAGAAGTTAAGCAAGTTAAGCAGGGCCGGTCAACTCCACTTTTTCTTACATTACCAATGTATAATAAAAGTAGGCATCGAAACAAAGAGAAGTAGGGAGATAATGACAACATATGAGAGATGGAACTCTATCGCATTCAAGACTTACCTATTGAAAGACCCACCAATCCTTGTCCAACAAGCATCAATAACTACCAAATACCTAAAAAGCCAAGGCAATGCAACAAACAAATGGTGGGTATTACCGAACAACGATCTTGGTCTTGTCGAAGCCAACTATATACTACAATAATAATAGGCATTTCAAAGACCTATATCAAAAGCTAATTTAGATACTAAAAAGACCTCCAAGATGTGAAATTTTCTTTGAATGAAGCGATGATGTGGGAGTTAGTTACTAGAAGAAGACGAAAGGTTTGAGCTGGGTGGGTAACGAGACTTAATGAATAGATGTCTCTTGCAACCATATAACCCGCGGCGAGGATTAGAATGCAAAGCAAATGCAGTGCCATAGCCTTGGAGGCGTCGATCTAGGTAGTCTCTATTGTGTCGATCAAGAAGGAAGACGAGACATGTGCGAGACTTTACTCAAAATTTAGAAAACTTCACATGTAACAACCTACATGTTGCGTTGGTTCCAATACTTATTTATGAATTTGGACATCATTAAATAAGTTTTGCAACCAAACACTTATTTATATATATATTTTAGTTAAATCTTATATAAGATAAATCACGCAATAAGTTATTCATAAAATTTTATCACTGGTAGAGGATGTGATAAAGTTATGCAACTTTTTTACATCACTAGGATATTGTACAACATCCTTAGGTGTGTGAGACACTTTGGAGACTTGCACCATTTCACCACCACGGAAAATTGTCATATCCACTTCTTAAAATTTTTTAGTTTGAGTTAGAAGTATGGGTCATATATTGATATTAGGATTGACTTGAGCTTGAGACGGAAATTTATCCTGCTCGTGAACATTCAAAGAGTTCATCAAAATAGATAAGTGGCTCTCCAGGTCATTTTGTCTCTGCAACTTGTTTAATCACTAATTTTAGTCATTGGTTTGTCTTTCTATGTCTTGATAAATGACAGCAAAGTATCTTCCAAATAATTCCTTAAAGAAGGTCGTGGTTGATAGGGTGCAGAATAAGGTTGATATTGTTGCGATAATGGAGGTATAGGTTGCTGCTAGAGCTTGTTGCTCTGATTTGCTCATTCATCTAATAAAGTTGGGGTGGTTCTTCTAACCATGATTATAAGTATTTGAGTAAGAGGAGTATGATTTGTAAACCTCAAATGCATTACAATGTTCTCCGTATGAGCTCCTAAGGGTGAAAATGAGTTAGATTAAGTCTGACCAAACCCGTGACTCGATCCCAATTGGATTGGATATGAATAAAAAAATTTCAATTTGGATCCGGTACGAATACGGATAGTCTTTTGGTAAAATATTTAGATCTGGATTTGAATACGGATAGTCTTTTAGAAAACATCCGGATCCTGTATTACTAATGTTATCGGATTCGAGTCCGGATAATAGATATCCGTTTAACCGTTATATAAACACCGAAGGCTGCAACCCACCGATTCACTCTAAACTCACCCTTTCCCTTTCTTTCCCAAGCAGTAGCCGCCACCAAACTCTCCTCGCCACCACCGTCTTCAACTCCTCCGTCGCCATCACCTCTCCGGCATCTCCGCCGCCATCGCCACTCCGTCGTGGTGACACCACTCCGTAGCGGTGTCACCAAGCTCCGCCTCCTCCTGTCCTCCCTCCTCGAGCTTGAGAGGCAAGAGAGTGAAAGCTTGAGAGAGAGAGAGAGAGAGAGAGAGATGGCGACGTCTCCGACGACGTATTAGCCCTCGCAGAAATTGGAGAGGAGGAGAAGCAGTGTCGACCCGCATGTCAGTCCCTCTTCTTTAAAAACCAGTGCATTTAAGCCGTTCGACGTTTTGCGTATTATAAGTGTGTTTTAGTTCTTCTCTCTCTATTGGAGGAGAAAGTTTGGATTTTTACTGCTTTATGGACCGCTGTTTGCAGTCATTCAGTTTACTTATTCCACCGGAGACTTTGATTTCCTCTCCCCACATCTGTATATTGGTATTATTGTCAAAACATAAAATTCTAAAATTAGAAGCAATATAGCAATTCCAGATTAACTCTAGAATGATTCAAAGATTTTGGCACAGTTCAAACTCTGAAACAGTTGTAATCATAAGAACTAGACTTCGAGGCTATTGTTTGTCAATCTAATGTAAACTGAAAAGCAATTGGTGCTGCATTTGTAACTTGGGAACAGCATGATGCTTTTCATGTTGTCTTGCAGTTCTCTGGACCAATGCAGTGAATTCTACCTCAGGATCTGCTTACGCCAAGTTCCTTACAGAGTTTGGAGCAACAAAGGTCATTGTATCAGTGTGAGTATGATAACCCTTTATGCTTTGAGTTAATAAAGGAACCTTTTTTCTTAATAATATTAGTTTGGTGAATCCGTGTAATTTTCTTGGTTTATGAGTATCAGTATATACTTTCAGCAGTTTAATTTTGTATCGAGCAGTCGAGCTTTATTGAATTATTGTTATCACTCCAGTTGTCTAGCAGTTTAATTTCAATCTGTTTGTATGTTCATGCTTAATTGAAGTGATTTCTTGTTTCTTGTGTAGTGTAATTTTGTTAATAGTGTTATATTATATAGATTGTGTTTTTTTTATTGTTATGTTATTTGTAGAGATTAATTTTGCTAACTTTATATATTTGACGTGCAAGAAATTATTTTCGTGACACTCTTAGTTTTTATGTTAATTGGGTCTAAAAAGAAAGGCCATAATCCATTTAAGATTTGATATGTGTCCGAAAACTATCCGATCGGTATTCGAAAATTATCGATATTTGTTTAGCTAGGATATGATTTAAAATTTTTCTATCTGTCAAATATTTGTATCCGAATCTATATCCAGAATAGAAATATGGATCTGGAAATGGATTGAGCACTATCTAATCCATATTCAATCCGTTTTCACCTCTACGTGCTCCTTGTCTCGGGAAAAAATAGACAATTCTTAGCTGGGTGGTCCACCTCTTGACAAACAAGACAAGTGACGATGCACCTTTGTGTGGGGAATAGCACAAATGGCCATCAAACCTTTCATTTTGAGGGCCTCTAATTCCTTTGCTAGACTCTCAACCTTAGCTCGATGGTGATACCTTCATCCACTTGAAGGAGTGGAGGGTGAGTTGGAATTTGCCATTACACATTATTTTGATGAATTGATGCCCTTGAGACGTAATACCCTCATAAAAATAGCTTACAAGTTGCTAATTCCCATACTCGTGGTGGGGACCCAAGTTGAGCAACTCTTTAAACCTCTCTCAAATTTGATATAAGGTCTCACTTTCTTTTTGAGCCAAGGTGGAGTTTGACATTTAAGCACGTTGGCCTTATGATTTGGGAAGTATTTGCGAAAAAATACTGAAGTCATCTTCCGCCAAGTGCCTATAGAATGTGAATGGAGAGAGTAGAGCCAACTCTTAATCTTTCAAAGAGTCAGGAAAGAACCTAAGCCTTATAGCATCAATTATCCCATGCTAATTATGAAAGGTGGCCACTACCAAACTCTCTAGTATGTAAATATGGGTTTTCATTTTCTAGGCCATGAAAATTATAGAGAAATTGAATCTTCCCTGGTTTGAGATTAATATTCAGTATCTAGTGGGCTCATTATGCAAGATGGAGTAGAAGCATGGTAAGGTGAATATACTCTTGAAGAGTCTTCCCCAGTAATTCATCGTGTTCACTCATGATAGGGAGTCTTCTTTTATATTGGGCAAAGGTTGCGTTTCTAACGGTTTTGTTTCAGACCCTCTAGCGAATCTACCTAACTCATCCCTATGCCTTTTGCATAAACCCATAAATATCTCTATTTCCTTTTTCTTTTGAATAATGAAGCTTAAAAAAAGGAAACACAGGAAAACAACAAAGAGGGAATGAAGTTATTGTTTTTGCTATGGCAATTTTTTAAGCTTGTCTCTTTTAGCACTCCTCCTGAACCGTCTCCTCAGCAACGGCACCAAAATTTAGGAGTGCCCAAAAAGTACTCGCAAGTATAACGGTTGATTGTAGAACAATTTGGGGTTGTCAAGTCCATATGGAGACGGTGGCAAATAATACACTACACACAAAGTAAATAAATAACGAGTAGATTACTGTTGTATAAGAGTTAATAAAATAGTAAACAAGTACGAAAATATAATTTGGGAAGAGAGAGACTAGGCATCAGAATCTCTCACTTTATACTTGGATTGCTCTGAATTGTTTGTAGAATTGACTTTGTATTTGTACTTTGTTCACAAAAATGACCAACTTCATTGCATGTGAAAAGACCTTTCATGCACTCATACCTCAGATTTTGGTTTGGAAGTTGTTTATCTACGACATTCCAAAATCATTCATGTCAAATAGGGACACTAAATTTCAACATCATGTTTGGGTAGCATTAAGTTAAAATTAGATCAAATTGCAATTTGGTAATGCATATCATCCTTAGGCAGATGGTCAAAACAAAGTTATCAATTATGAATTGATCATTAGACAATCTATTAAGTTGTCTAGTTGGAGAAAGACTGTCTGAGTGGGATTTGATCTTACACACAAGCTAAATTTGCCTATTAGAGATCCATAAATAGATCCTTAGAAAATCAACTTTGAATTACTATATAGCAACTATTCCATAGTTCCTTAATTATGGTTCATCTCTTATCGCATCTTGAAGAAATATGGAAGCAATTTTTCATAGAACTTCCACCAGACATACCAAGTTTGCCAATTATTAATTTTGCTGTTTGAAATTCATGGAGAGCCACCACTATCAGTCAATACTGTAGTACATTATTTTGATGTGAGGATGTCTTGACACTCGTGACCAGCCAAAAGATCCCTCGACATACCTGGACTTGTTTGTACTAAGACAATCGTTATGTTAGCCTAATGTGTGGGTCTCCATTTTGTGTTGCAAGTTGCGACAACTGATAGGCCTTTGGACATTATTATATTAGGTAGTCAATTTGAACTAGGTTAGTGGGCTGACAAAATTTATTATGCCTAAGACCTTTTTGATTTCCCAAAAACAATTAGACTTTTCTTTAAACCTTGGACTTCCCAAAATAAACCCTTAATTCCCTTCGGTCTTCTCTTCCTCTTAATAAACTATTGTGGAGTCCCCAGAGAGATCTTCTTCGAAGCTATCAAGTTTTCATCCTTTATCTTCTCATTTTCTCCACAATCCTTGTGGGTCTTTTGTAAGGATTATTGTGCTGGTTGGCATGCCCATGCCAATGGGGGCACGACATCTAGCACGGTGTACTCAAATTGCACATCCCTGTGTCGAGGCGTGCTAATCAGCATGGGGTAGTGCTGACCAAGGTTCCCAGTATTGGGATTGGGATCGGGATCGATATCGGCCGTCTAGAAAAACTATACGTATTGGCCGTATCGGCTGTTCGTATCGGATCGGACTATTTTTTAATTATAGAAAATTCTAAATATTATTTAAAAATGCAGAAAAATGCAGAAAAATTTAGAAAAAATGACAAAAAATAAGAAAGCAAAAATTACTCACATATGAAGTCTAAAAACTTAAAAAAATGTATTAACTTAAAATTTAAAACTTTGATGAATACCGAGCTGGTTCTTGTAAATTTCTATAGTCTTCATTATCATAATCACCATAAGTTCGTAAATATTGATGTCTGAGACCTGATGCTCCAAAAAGTGATTCCATCATACTAGTCATCTTGTATGGATCTTGTTGTGTGACTTGCGTTTGAGGTGGATAATAACCAGCATTTGGATCTTATACCTGAGAATACTGGGGATACTGAGGATAATAACTAGCATATAGATCTTGTGATGGCTCCAAACAATAAATACTCGATGTACCATAATCATAGGAACCAAAATGCATCTCATGATGACGTCGCTGATAGGTATATATATTCTCAGTTTCTCTGTCTTCACTCCTTATGCCTCTTTGACTTTTCTCAACAAATGTAGATGGAATGATCTCACCACCATATGTATCATCAGGACTATGACTGGTACTAGTATGTATACTATCTCTCGCTGCTGAATTTCTTGTACCAACCTCTGTCCTCGTCGTAGTCTCTCCCAATATTTCATTTAACCATAGGTTATCTCTGTCATGTAATAACCTGTCCTCTATTTCTCTGATCCATGGAGTCAAGGAGTCTTCATCAAAAACATGATTTAAATCAATCGGTTGTTTATTTTCTGCCTTTCTTCTTAAATTTCTCTTCCTCAATCTCATATTATAATGACAAAAAATTAACTTCACCAATCTTTTCATTGTCAATCGGTTGCGTATTTTTGTATGGATTAAGGAGAAAGTAGTCCAATTTTTTTCACACTGTGATGAAGACACAGTTTGACTTAAAATCTTTCTTGCTATTAGCGTCAAATTTGGTGCCTCTTCCCATCCATAGATAGACCACCATTTAGCTGGAGTGTTATGAGATATAGTTGCAGCAACTTTAGCAGTACTGAATTGCCCAGCTTTTAATCTATATCTCTCCATCTAAAATCAGAAATATATTATTAGCTTATTGATTATATTGAAAGTTAAAACTTGAAACAAATAATAATAAAATTATTTAATTGAATCATAACTCACTTCTTTATCGCACAAGATTTGTTTATGAATATCGGACTTAAGCTTGTTGATTACCTTTCTAACCCCCAACAAGACTTCACTATCATTATTGACATTTTTAGAGAATTGAAATCTTGGATTAAGAAAATACCCTGTAGAAATTTAAAATTTGAAAGTATTCAAATTTTTAAATATTCATAAATAAAAGTAAATTAGTAAATTAAAACTTAAAACTTAAAAGCATGCCTACCAGCAACATGTATATATCTATGTAGTTGTTTGTTCAATTTAGAATTAATCATCTTTCACCACTTTCTATAATTTTGGCCCACATTTTTTTATTGATTCTTTAGCTATGTCTATTGCCTCATATAAAAAACCCATCTCAAACTTGTCATCACTGTCTACAAGTCTTAATACTTTGACAAGAAGCTCAAATACTACGGTGGCAATTGCAATATTATCCCAAAATGTATTTCCAAGAGCCATATTTTTAAAGTTTTACCTAAATATTTATCTTTAAATTTTATATTCTTAATTTTTATAGACCACTCCTGTGATGTAAACATCCGCATAATATCATCCTTGTAGTGCATGATGCTCTCCAAGGCTAAAAAGTGAGTGGCAAATCTAGTGACCTCGGGTCTGATGATCTCCTTACCACCAATCATCTGTCTGAGTAAATTAAGAACCCAACCATAGTTATATATAAAATATGTTAACCTCTGACCTTCACGTATGACCATGTCAATTTTAGGCTCTTTTGCAATATCCTCTAACATCAGATCAATACAATGTGTAGCACATGGCGTCCAATATAAATGATGTTTAATTATCAGTAAATTTCCAGCAGCTTTATAATTTGCCCCATTATCAGTAACCACTTGGACTACTCTTTTTTTACCGATTTCTTGTACCACCTCATCCATCAACTGACAAATATAATCTGCATTTTTGAAATGAGCAGTAGCATCCACAGACTTCAAAAATATTGTCCCCATGCCATAGTACACTAAGAAATTAATTATATTTTTTCTATTTTGTGTACTCTACCCATCACACATAAGTGTACAACCAAATTCATCCCAATACCATTTAAATGTCTCAATATAAGTATGAAGTTCATCTACTTCTGAGTCAAGATATTTAGTAGCAATATCACTTGAACTAAGAGGGGAACACCAAGCCCTAACTGATTGTATAGCATCCACCATAGTGTGATAGTAAGGACTATTAGCTATATTGAAAGGAATATAGTTGTAGAAGAAAAATTTAGAGATAGCCTTACCAATGTGTTTTTTTGCATTTTTAATCCCTTAGAGAGTTGTCTTGATGGAAGTCTATGTACGACTCCTTTTTTTTCTGAAGATATGTATCCATTGGTCCAATATTTTCAGACTCTGCTGTACCACCAGGAATCCTATGGGTAAAACTGCTGCCCCCATATTCTCTCTCTCATCGTATATTAACTGATCTAGATCCCTGAAAGTTACAACTAACTTCTTCTCATCTCTTCCTCTTCTCTATGCATATTTCTGCTCTCTTTCATTGCCCTCCTCATCTGTCTCTCCTCTTCATCCTCCTCACTTTGCCCACTGCTATCATCATTAATGTGTACATGATTATGCATTAATTCTTCACGAATCATTGACTCTCTTTGTTGTGCAGATTGTTTATCCTTTTTTTTGCCAATTAAATAAGAGATCCGTGAGAAAGAGAGAAAGAAAGAAAAGAGAGAAAGAGAGGAAAAAAAGAAAAGAGAGATAGAAAAGGGAGAGAGGCAGGTGGGGGGGTAGGGACATCAATTATTGATGTCTCCCGGGTCGGATTTGACCTGTTCCCACCCGTTTCGGTCGGGATTGGCCGAAACTGCCGAAATCCCAGCCGAAACCAACAAATCGACTGGTTTCGGCTGATCCCGAGTGGGATCGGCCGAAACTGGAAACCTTGGTGTTGACCGGCACGAGTGCATGTCAAGCTGCACACCCCAATGCCAATCGGCACGAGTGCATGCTGAGTCGGCAAAGCAAGTTTGTCATGATGAAACAAATGATGTTTTGGAGCCTCCAATAAGCTAATGGCTCATTAAGGGTTAGTGGTGATGCTCTAAAGCCTCCAATAAATCAACAACCCATTAAGGGAAAGGGTTAGTGATGATGCTCTAATAAATGAATAACCTATTAAAGGGTAGTCTTTTGTCTCATTCTTTGTCACTTAGGCAGCCCACACTTTACTGAATTTGGGATGGAAGTGCTAGAATGTGAGAGAAGGTGAAAGAGAGGAGGAAATTAATAAATCCCATCAGAAGGTAAGTTTTTTTCTTTCATTTTGTTAAGGTTTTTTTTGTTCTTTTGTTTTACACTTCATAAACCAATTTGTGGTGGAAAAATACTAGATCTAGCTCCATTTTGTTATATCTTTCATTTGTAAGTCTTATCTACATAGATCTAGCAATTTGGTGCTAGATCTATGAAAAATATCTTTAAAATAGGAATATGGAAAACATTAGACTTTCTCTATAATTTTTCCCAAAATTTAAGAATTTGAAATTAATATGTCAAATTCATTCAAATTGAATTAAAATTGGTATATGAACATGTTAGATTAATTTTTAATAGGAAGGATTTAAGTCTATAGGAAGCAGGATATCAGAGGATGCGAGCTCACTAGATTATATGAGTTCTTCATCTTCGCCATCATATCAATCATATCTACCAAAGTCAGAAAATTCTTATGGATTCATTATTCACAACCTGTATATACTTATATTGTGCTTGTGCCGGTCGTTCCCGTGCATATTCAATATCCATATCATATCATATTAGTATTGCAAAATTCATATTTTTATGAAAGTTATGTAAGATGTTACAACAAGCAATATTACCAATGAATAACTTTTGATGATTATCAATAATATTTGATACCACATTCTCGTGTAATTTTTGTGTAGGTAAATGAAGTTTTTAATCCTCCCATCATTTTACGTACAACTAGGTACTAATTTTTATTTATTGAATTATTGTCAATTACTAAATGTGTTCAATCATATTATGTGTTGAATAATATTTACTTAACTATTGCTATATCCTTAATAAAATAGGCCATTTTACAAAATTAATCATAAGAGACTAATGTAGGCTCTTAACACATATATTCAAATAAAAAATATCAATAAATACCCTAAAAAATATATTAGAGATGTATTAAAGGCATGCCACTTGCATGTCCAGGCCTCTGATACTTAGGGGCGTGCCTTAAGTATGATAATCCTTGGTTTCTTGTCGATCTACTTAATGAGGAAATGGCATTGAGCACCCAAAAGCACTCAAAGAGGGACTCTGGAGAGGTCGACATCTATAGGCATCCTTTTTTCGTCCTTCATTTTCTTCCATTTATATTGTACCTCTAGTAATACAAGTTGGGTCCTCTATCACTGTATCATTAGCTTTTATGTAAAGAAATAGCTACTGTTTGGTATGCCCCTTGCAACAGCATAGTTATCCTTGAGATGTGACATGCAAACTTATAGGCATCTTGTTTTAATTGATGCTTGAATCCAAATAGGATTATGAAAAAGGTTTCCTACTTATGTGGTTTTGCTACAGTTGGAACAAATCCTATCTAGAGTTGGAATTCTTGTGTGTTTATCTCCTAATACAGTAGGACTTGGAGGATAATACCCAATTGGACTTGGAATAAGAGTGCTATCATGACTAGGCAATAGCATATCTTCACACTTATAAAAGGTGTGTGCACTCTTGAGTTGACAAGTCGAGGAGAGAATTAGGGGTGTAAATGAGCTGAGCTTGTTTGAGCCAGCTCTAGCTTAGGCTCAGCTCAAAATTAGTTTTGAGCCTTAGTTTGATGTTTAGGCTAGGCTCAACTCAACCCAAGGCAAGCTCGAGCCGAACCAAACCGAGCCTGAGTCAAGCCCAAGATGAGCCCGAGCTTGATTAGAGGAGGAGGCAGTGGCGATGGGAAAGGGGATGATGGCTTGCCGAAGGAGAAGGTGGTTGAAGGAAGAGGAGGTGGCGACGACTTGTCAATAAAGGAATAACCCGACGGAGGAGGCGGCGGCGATGGCTTGTTGACGGAGGAGGCGGCGGCAGCGGCTTGCCGATGGAGGAGGAGGAGGCCGACGGAGGAGGAAGAGGACCCCGTCACCCCTCACAAAGAGGAAGAAGAACTAGTGGAGATTTTGCTTTTTTTGTTTTTAACTGTTGGTTACTTGGTTATTTGAAGAAAATAATGGAGTAATTGATAGAAGAGGATTAAGTGGTGTGGGAATTTGTGATTGATGGAAAAGAAAAGAGTAATGAAGTAGGTATGTCGGTCATATTAATAGGAGTAATTGTGGGTCTTGAGTCTATCTCAGTATTTAAAGGGTCCATGTGTAAGACGGAAGGTCAAAGGAGCTAAGATATTAATATATATATATATTAATATATATATATATATATATATATATATTAATATATATATATATGCATATATAATTTTGAGCCTCAAATTTAGGCTCAGGCTCAGCAACTCAAATCGAGCCGAGCCGAGCTCAAGCCACTCGTTTCTTTTGATACTCCTAGAGAGAATTTAGATAGAGGTGCATCGGCTATGTAGTGCTTAGTAATTTTATAGATTGTGTGCAGAAGCTGAGGTATCAAGATATGGAACAAGGTGATTTTGTTTTTACTCTTGGGTTTTCTTATTTACTAGAGTAGGGAATTATTGAGAGGGTGTACAAGGGATTTTGGCTCCGGTTTTGAGCAGAGTTTTCACTTGAGATTTTTCGAGTAGATTTATCTGTACGGATTTCTCATTTTTCATAGTGAAAAAGAAAACAATTGCACACCCCGTGGACGTAGGCCTAGAGCCGAATCACGTAAATCTTAGTATCTCTTTTGCTTGGAATATTTTTATCTTTTCTAGTATTGCAGGTGTGTTTTCTTTGTTGATCGCTTCTGCAGGTTCAACACATCTTTTAGCAATTAAACTTTCTTAATTTATCTACTTGTACCAAACTAGAGTTCTTCGATTTCGAAGAATATGGGTTATTTATCTCTAATTTGATTGAATACTTGGACTGTCTTCATGTACTTTGCAGGAAATTGTCCTACCCAGTCCTCTCACTTTTGTTCTCATGATTGTGCTAGGTATTCTTGCATTCCTTGCAGAGGTATTCTACATTTTCTTAGACCTCAACTTGATTCTTCTAAGGTTATATTTTTCAGACATCTTTTGTTATGCTTGCATACCCTTCTGAGATTCACTTTTTAACTTCTGATATTCACCTTTTCTGTTTTATGTCATTTAGAATGCAGACATATGCTATTTTGACAGATGTTAGCAGCACGCGGACTTCAGCTTGAGAGAATTAGTAAAATCACAAACATTTTATACTTAAAGGTAAGTTATCTGGTAAGTATAATTATGGTCACCTATGTAGTTGTGCGCAACAGAGGACAAAGTAAAATTGTATGGAACTGAGGTTGTAATATCGATAATGAGCAAAATCTAGATTCAGAATTAATTCAAGGATCATAAAGCCCAAAATATTTAGCAAGATTGGTAGTGAGGTTCAAAATTTCAGTCCAAAAAGATAATGAAATTTCAGAGATTTGGTATATTTTGGCTGTTTCACCTCTGTTTGAGAGGTTCAAGTTCTCATCATTTCTGAACATATACAAGTCAAAATGAATTTAGAAAAATAAAAGAATAAAAAATAGCATAAAAATATGAAAAATGGAAGAAATTTTGAAATCTACATCACTTGGCATAATAAAATATTCCTTGTTTACGAACAAACTTTGAGGGGATCATGAAAATATTAGAAGTAATACCTGTTGCATGCAAGGCTAGCACAACTCCCCAAGAGAGAAAAAAGACAGTAGAAACATTTTCTTTTTCTTGGATTGATCAAGATACAACCATATGGTTTTAGGCTAGACAAAAGGATTAGCCCTTCTCAATATATAAATTGGATAATTGGGCTAACCCTCCCAAGAAACATGCTATAATAAGCTCAAACCATGCGTATATAATGTTCTACTAAAAAATTCACTAAATATTAATCTCAATTTTCATAAGGGGAATTGAACCAATGACCTCTATCAGGGGTTGGTTCAATCACTGAGCTTAAAGTATAAATCTTTAGAAGCATCGTAGATAAACAACATTGTTTCATTTTTTGCTCAATTTGTACTTTTTCCTACACAAATGTTGGCCTTTTATAGAGATTTCATATTTATATCTAACTTCAGCTATATGAGAATGGAAACAAGTCACTGTTGGCATCAGTGAACGGTCCATTCAGTTAGCATATGGTTGCGATTGTCGTTATGTTTTTCTGACAACAAGATCTAGTTGCACTTCACAGATTGCATGTAGATTACAAGTGGGAGGAAAGGGAGCCAATAATTGGCTTTCCAGCTCAAATTTGGTCTAGATTAGGGTAGAGAAAACCCCAAATCCATTTGTAATAACCTAACTTTGTACTTAAAGTCATCTGTTTGGTTACTTTTGATAGATTTTGGTTGAAACCGTGAAAACCATTGAAACTGGCAATTAAAATTTTAAAACACTGAAATGTGTAATGGTTTCTTGACATTTCCGATTAGGTTAGGTGAAAAATCGTGTATCTCTAATACCAATTGAAATTTCAAGGGTTTTGTTGTTTGGTTATAAAACGTAATGATTACCTTAAGTTTATGCTAGAATTTGTGTTTGATTACTAACTATAAATAAGTATGTTAATTGTACTAAAAATCTGGCTTAAAAAACGTGCATAACTTTATCACACCCTTTATCTATGATAAAATTTTATGGATAACTTGTAGTGTGGCTTAACTTATACAAGGTTTGACTAAAATATGTATAAATGAATGTTTGGTTGCGAAACATATTTAATGATGTGTAGACTTTGATGGGGATCAAATGGCTGTTCATGTACCTTTATCTTTGGAAGCTCAAGCGGAGGCCCATTTACTTATGTTTTCTCATATGAATCTCTTGTCTCCAGCTATTGGCAATCCCATTTCTATACCAACCCAAGATATGCTTTCGGACTCTATGTATTAACGATCTGGAATCGTCAAGGTATTGGTGCAAATAGGTATAATCCGTATAATTGCGGAAACTATCAAAAGAAAACAGTTGACAATAATAACTATAGGTATACAAAAGAAAAATAACCGTATTTTTGTGGTTCCTAATTCATAAATAAGTATCCGAACCAAATGCCACTGAAATAATTACCTTTTTGCCGTGTAATTACCAATTGTAGTTACTTCAACGGTTCAACCTGTTAGAGTGGTGTTTCTAGAGAAGGATCTATATGATAATAAACGCAACATGCAGGTTGTTACATGTAAAGTTTTCTAAATTTTGAGTAAAATCTCGCAGCAGTCTCCTCTTTCTTCTTGATCGACGCAATGGGGGCTATCCAAATCAGTGCCTCCAAGGCCATGGCGCTACATTCGCTTAGCATTTTGAGCCTCGCTACAGGGTATCTAGTTGCAAGAGACGTCTATTCGTTAAGTCTCGTTACCCACCCAGCTCAAACCCTTCGTCTTCTTCTGGTAACCAACTCCCACATCATCGCTTCATTCAAAGAAAATTTCGCATCTTGGAGGTCTTTTTAGTATCTAAATTAGCTTTTGATATAGGTCTTTGAAGCGCCTATCATTATTGGAGTATACAGTTGGCTTCGTCGAGACCAAGACCATTGTTCGGTAATGCCCGCCATCTGTTTGTTACATTGCCTTTGCTTTTTTCCTTCGGTGTTCTTTTGGCTTTAGTTTGGGTTAAATATGGGTATTTGGCAGTTCTTGATGGCTGTTGGACGAGGACTGGTGGGTCTTCCAATTGGTAAGTCTTGAATGTGATAGAGTTCAATCTCTCATATGTTCTCTTTATTTTAATGCCTTTTATTTTACATTGGTAATGTAAGAAAGAGTGGAGTTGACTGACCCTGCTTGACTTCTCGATTCTTTCAAGGTCTCTAGTATCTAGCTAACTTCTTAGTAGTGGAAAATATGTTTATACTGCATAAGATGCTGAATTGTAACATCTATGTGGGATTTTGTCAAGGTCCAACAACAGTATTTATTTATTTTGATAGTCTCGACTATTTTAGATACAATGCACAAAGAATACATGACATCTCTAGTCTCTAAAAATCACTTGGTATATCAATTATCAAAAAAGTAAAGTATTAGAAACCTATTATAGATTTTCTGTTTGCAATTAGTAAGTACCCTTTAGCAATACATCCATATACATCCATAACATTTTGTGAATTAGAACTTTTTGTGCAATGTTGTGGATTCTATGTTTTGGTTTTGGGCCAACTGTTTACATTTGGCTGGTTGGGTTAGAAGTAGAGGAGTGATATTTCCTTAGTCCAATCTATATATGTTACGACTTAAGTTTTTTCCTAATATTGTGTTATTTCTTCTTTAGGTGCTTTCATAAATGCATTTGGAGCAATAGTTTTGGGTGCACCGGTTGGCATCGAGTAAGTTCAATGTTGTACCAACATGTGCATGAACCATTCTTAGAAGTTTTCAAGTTTCTGGCTTTCAGTTATGCAAGATTGATATACAATAACTGCATTTGGAGCAATAGTTTATGCAAGATTGACTTTCATAAATGCATTTGGAGCAATAGTTTGGGGTGCACCGGTTGGCATCGAGTAAGTTCAATGTTGTACCAACATTTGCATGAACCATTCTTAGAAGTTTTCGAGTTTCTGACTTTCAGTTATGCAAGATATCAATACAATAACTTACATACTTTGTGGTTTCCACTTTCCAGAGAGCTTGCTGAATTTGACATTAGTAGTTTGTTTGAGAAAATATACTATGTAAAACAACGCATGCAACATGAAAGATCCCCTAATTTCTGAGGCCTTAATATTATTGCAATGGATGCAGGTATTGGCCAGCAACAACCTATTGGTCGTTTCTTATGTCACTGTTTACTGTGAGTAACCTTCTGCTTGCTATGTTATTATCATTTGCAACTTGACAATACATGAAATTGAGGGAGGAAGGGGCTATATTATATTTAAGCACATCTAGGTATTCTTTCATAGATCCTTATATGCATTTATTGCAATTATTCACTTACTAAGGCAATCAATTGAAAAGCATAGGGTGTATAGAAGAGTTGCTTTTTCACACATGGTACTTTTACTTCAAATTAAAAAACATAGAATTATAGTTTACGTGCTTACATACATATTTTATTTACAATTATTTGGATGATTAATCTAAATATTATTTTCACAGTTTACTCCCGCAGCTTGTGCCTTTGGCCCTTCTAGGATGGATTGGCATCATATTCTAGTTTTTTCCAAGTAGGTGCTTATTGATGGTTTTGCTTCTCCATGTGCTGTTTCAAGATTTCTAGAGATGGTTTGTGGTTGTTCATCTGAAATCTTCTTTTTGTTAATTGACATACAAAATATTTTAATTTCATTACTCTTGGGGCTACTTTCATATCTTTATGCAATCCTAATTGGGAAAGATTGTTGGACGCTGCATTTTTTGTCACAGCCTAGCCAATGATGTTGACTGGATGATCTCTGTATCAGCTTGCGGAGCTATAATTGGGGCATGGCTTGGTGCTTGGCCAATGCCACTTGATTGGGAGAGACCATGGCAGGTAAAGATTCTTTGCTCTTGATTGTCACGAGAGATGTGCTTAATGCTTTAGATCATTCCAAACCATTGGTACTATGCTATTTTGATTGGATGCTAACTAAAATCTTTCTTGTAGGAATGGCCAATCTGTGTCACCTATGGTGCAATTACGGGACATTTTGTTGGGATGGCTGCATCGTGGGTGCTTATATTATTGCTCAGAAGACAAGTTCATCCGAAAGCTGATTAACTTCTAGGTGATCAAGGGCTTTTCTATCATAGGCAGCCAACATTGACAATTTTGTTTATCAACATGGGCCATTTTAGTACGTGGCATCAAGTTTGGGCTACAAAACACTTTATTTTGTTGAAATTATCAACGATTTGTCACTATCTATTTTTGCATAAATCTGTCTCCTATTTCCATGCTTCTATATCGATCTGATGATAAGTTTTGAGGATTACATGTATCATGAACTATTTTTCATCTCATAAAAATCAACTTAAATATCAAATTAAAAGGCTAATGTGGATCAAACTCTTTCTTTCAGATTTCCTCGACTATTATGATAGCTATCTCAACAAAGTTCTGAAAATTTTCTCAACTATTATGATAGAAAGTACCTAGATTTTCTCAACACTATTCTGACGTCCAGTTCTTTTCTCCGAAATTTATGAATGCATAAATTGGTAAAGATGGAAAAAGTCTTACTATCCATCTAATTCCAGGGGTACTTGAAAGTCCCACATGTCTCTTTACAAATGATGCTTGGTGGGTGAATCTGAGACGCGACGGATCCGCAATAACCATCAACTTAATATCATGAAAATATGTATATGCTAAATATACATTATTCCTAGAAATAAGTACACTGATCGTTGACTAGTGTATCATAAGCAAGAACTTTATCTATTCAGAAATTTACTTTTGCTTGTCCTAAAGCCATAGTGAGGACACTATAGAGAACATAAAAAATTGCAAGCACAAAGATAAATATATGTAATTGGTCAATTCCAGATTGCGAAATCAATGGCACTTTGTCCTGCATAATCAAAGTCATGACAGAAATTAGTGATGACTACTTGATGAATGAAAAAAAGGAGGAAAAGTGGTCTTCATATAAAACAAAAATATATTAACAACCACTCAGAAGAAAGTTGATCCCTCACTAATAAATCATCTATTTGTCCAACTCTAAAGAACAAGCAGAACTTAGATGACTTGTAGAAGTGTAGAATGCTTCTCAACAAGGAAGATATCACCCGTTGGGGTTGGGAGTGGAGGGAGTGGAGGAGAGAGATAAAGTTGGGAGGTGTTCAGCTAGTAAAGATGCACTCCAAAGTATAGGAGATGGTCCAAGTAGTATTCTTAGAACTATCCATGAGGAGAGGAAGTTTGCAATCAAATTTGTAGAAAATAAAAATAAAACTAAACACGAAAGATGTGATATGTAAAGTGTTATCGATTAAGATAAAATAAATAAAAAATCAATGCGAAAAGTGACTACAGTTCGAGGAATCATCTAAACTATAGCAAACATGATGATCTCTAGTGGATTTGATCTAAAGATATTATAGATGCGATGCTATTCAAAGCATAGAATATAACATGATCACTAAAATTCTAATCCAAAGTATCATTCATGTCTTTTTCTTCGACTACGATAGAGTAAAGAAAGAAGCAATTCTAGTATCAAATTAATAAACTATCTAAGAAAACATCTCTCTTGAAAAGTATTCAAATCCAAAATATAAAGAAGAGAAAATGCAAGAGATAAACAAGATTACAAAGGTATAGAATCAACCTTTCACCGAAGCCAACAATAAAATTAGCTCTCCATATGTAATGCCCCCGCCCGACATGGGCACGTGCACACACACGCGCCCACACGGCACGCGCGGCGCACGCGACAGGTCCGGCGGGGCCCGTCACACACAGATACACTCCTGTGCACATACAATCATGACATCATCAAATAACACATGCTAATATATCCATGATCACATAATCCATCGCCAAATAAATCATACTATCAACCAAATAAATCTGTTAACATATGAATATCCACGTCCATAATAATATACACTAGACCACTATATAATCTGGCAGGACCCACATAGGCCACAACAAACTATCAAGATAGAACTAAATAACTAATACATGAGTGCTATAAAATCTGACATATACTATACAAATCATCATCTGATACAATAAGGTATAAATATAACAAACAACGATACAACTCAATGTCTGGTTAAACTATCTTCTCTACCGTCTCGCATCAATAGCTCACCTCATCATCACTCTAAAATATCTTCTCAAGATATCTCAGGTCGTTATCACGTACCACAAATCTGAGGGGTTAGAAAAGAAATAAAGAGAGTCATGAGCAAAAGGCTCAGTGAATAGACCTTACCTTGAATCAGTGATGCCAAACAGAGAGTAAATCATGTACTGGATAATATGAATCAGAAATAGTATCATATCATAAATAAGTATATAAATGTATCCTCAATAATATATAAATGAAAAGTAGATAACATGTCATAACTGATAAAAATATATAATCCTCGACCATGAGTAAACAAATCTTCGTATCATACTATCATCATAACTCTCTCTCTCAAATATGACACATGATGCATGCCAACTATGACCACGTTATGATATCAAATGCAATCATATATGATGTATATTGACCACTCGATAATCAGGTAACCAAATGATAATGAAATCGTATGCATTTTTCAACATCATAATCATCACCGACATCTCGGTATAATATCATCATACTAGACCACTATGCACAGTCAACACCCGGTACTCGGTCTCAACATCATGCCCGAAGGCTCCGAGCATACTCTGCCATCTGCAAGGAGTATCTCAAATATAACCATACCCTGCCATCCGCTAAAGGTATCAACATCCATCCAGACCGGGCACCCCACATAGTTGATAGAAACCTCGTGAGGATAACTCACCACATATGCCCTGGCGAACGGCATGTGTCCGATTGTCTGTGCGCACATACTCAACTGACATCGGACATGGGCCACGAGATATCGCATATCAGTGACCATAATCATCACTCCAGGCACCCCTAACCCTGGCGCCTACTCGAGTATCCTCATGCTTTCTATCAACTATCCTATCAATCACATTTCATACTTTCCTTCTAAATGTCAGATCACATGCATATATCCAGTACGATAACGAGTCAATGTATAGCAGGAATTTAGGTGAAATAGGAATCAAGAGAAAATGATGCAATGTAGTCTCCAACTGTATCGTCAACACATACATACTCATGCTACAGATCAACTCGGTAAACAATCATAACAGTAGAATCATCTCTAATCATCTCTATATATATCACCAATGTACTCATATTCCAAATCAGCATAATCGAATGCATGATAGAATATGCTCGACTATAATCATCTCTAGATAAAATCATATAATCATGCTGGAGGCCAAAACATACATGTACATAAATATATAATATAACCTAATTTGAGAAATGCGTCTAAGGGATAAAACTACTCACTGTCTAATCAGAAGATACAAACCACGCATCTCTCACGTCCGTTAGGTAACCGAGTGACACTCATCGCTAACAAGGTCCACGGGGTCTCAAATAAGGGGGTTCGGGATCTGAAATATTTAAGTAGTATGATGTTAGTCGTTTATCTAATTAGAATTAATTCAGTTAAAATATAAAGGTTTATTAGGTTTAGAATCACTTTTCTTTATTTTTGATTACATAACTAGGTCTATAATATAGATACGATTCAAATATTATAATTCTTTATTATTATAAAATGTTAGTTATAACATAAGAAGAAGAGGCCTATTTCCTTTTATATGAGAGTATTTCTGAATATATAATTATAAAAATAAAATAAAAGGCTAAATAAGTATAGACAAGGTCTAATTTTAATTAATTTTATAATTCATACACTATCTTGATTAATTAGGGACAACGCAGTCTTTACTCGATAAAATAATAAATAAATAACTAAATAAACTTAGTATTTTATTTGTTGCAGAATAATCATAAAATTAATATAGATATTAAAATATATATGATGAGGGTATTAGAATATAAATCTGATAATTATAATTTACAAATCTATCTATTAATCTAATAGATATGTAAATAAATAAATAAATAAATATAAGTATTACCTATATTTATACCTAATTAGTCATTAATTATAAAAATTATATTGAAGGATATATAATATTATTAAAATAGTTAATGTCTAAATAATCTATTTGCATTAATTAAGAAGAAAAATACCTAAATAAATAACATAAATAAACTAATTAAATCTGCCATCAGTGCTGGGCCGAGCCCAACACTGTGCAGAAAGAAAGAGAAGGAGCTGAGGAAGAAGGAGAAAAAGAAAGAAAGAAAGAAAGAAGAAGAAGAAGTAGAAGAAGAAGAAGTAGAAGAAGAAGAAGAGAAGAGGAAGAGAAGAAAGAGAGGAGGTGAGGGAGGAGGTTGTGGACCCGGGCCGGCGGAGAGGGCACCGGCCACTGTTGGCCAGCCAGCGGCTAGCCTCTCGCCGGCGGCTCAGCTCCGACGAGCCCAACCTCGGGCAAGAAAGAGAGAGAGAGAGAGAGAGAGAGAGAGAGAGGAGTGAGAGGTCTCACCGACGGTGGCGGCGGCTCCGGGGAAGGTGTCGGTATAGAGAGAGAGAGTAGAGTGAGAGGGTGGACGAGAGAGAGAGAGAGAAGGAAAGAGAGGGGGAGTGAGAGGTCTCATCGGCGGCGGCAGCGGCTCTAGGGAAGGTGTCAGTATAGAGAGAGAGTAGAGTGAGAGGGTCGCCGAAAGAGAGAGAGAGAGAGAGAAAGAGAGAGAGAGAGAAGGCGGTGGAGGAGGAGTAGTGGCGGCGCCGGGGCCCACCGCGGCCAGTTGGCCGCAAGCGCGTGGCGCCCCACCAAGCTGCATGAGCAACTGGCATGGGCACGAGGCCGGCCCATATTTTATGCTTTCTTTCTAAATGATAGATCATATGCATATATCCAGTACGATAACAAGTTAATGCATAATAGGAATTTAGGTGGAACAGGAATTAAGAGAAAAATGATATAATATAGTTTCCAACCATGTAGTCAACACATGCATACTCATGCTAATCTATCATATGCATACTCATGCTACATATCAACTAGACATAAAATTATAACAGTATAGTTATCTCTAATCATCTCTATTTATCATCATCATACTCATATCTAAGATCAGCTTAATTATATACATAATAAAATATGCTTGACTATAATCATCTCTAGATAAAGTTATATAATCATGTTGGAGGCTAAAATATGCATGTACATAATATATAATATAACCTAATTTGAGAAAGGCATCTAGGGGATAAGACTACTCACAAGTCGATTAGAAGACATGAACCACGTATCCGCCACATTCGTCAACTGAGTGTCAACTCATCACTACTAAAGTTCACGAGGTCTTAGATTAGGGGTTCGGGTTCTGAAAATATTTAAGTAACATTAGTTAGTTATTTATCCAATTAGAATTAGTTCAGATAGAATATAAAGGCTAAATAACTATAAATAAGATATAAGTATAGACAAGATCTATTTATAATTAATTTTATAATTCTTACTCTATGTTGATTAATTAGGAACTATCTAGTCTTTACTTAATTACACAAAATAATAAATTAATAATACTAGTATCTTATTATACACACAATAGTATAAAATAAGTTAATAAAATTACTTAAAATGTATATATATATATATATTATGAATATTAGTATGTATCTATAGATCTCATGATTATAGTTAAGGAACTGTTTATTAATCTAACAAAACAAACACACACACATATATATATTAAGTAAACCAATATTTATATGTAACAATATAAAACATAATTAATCATTCATTTTTACTAATTGTAATTAATAATAAGCATATTAATGAATATATGTATAATAAATAATTTAAGTATTTCCAATATTTTATGCGTAATAGTTTATAACAATATAATCATTAATTATACTAATTATAATTAATAAAATTGTACTGAAGAATATATATTATTATTATAATAATTAATATCTAAATAATATATTTGTATTAATTAAGAAAGAAATACCTAAATAATTAAATAAACAGAAATAAAATAAAATAAATAAAAGCATTGCCAGCAGTGCTGGGCCGAGGAGGGGAAGGAGTTGAGCCGGGTCGGCAAGGAGGGGCTCGGCCGCTCCTGGCCAGCCAGTAGCCCAGTTTCGGTGAACCCGAGAGAGAACGAGGAAGAAAGCGAGAGAGAGAGAGTGATAAAGAGAGGTGGAGGAGGAAGGAGGCTCACCGACATCGATGGAGTGGCACCGGTGGCGGCAGTAGCGATGACAGCTACATGACGGCATCGGGGTGGGGGGTGGGGGGGATGAGAGTTTGAGAGAGAAGAAAAGGAGAGACCGAGAGAGGAGAGAGAGAGAGTAGAGAGAGAGAGTAGAGAGAGATATAGAGGGGAAGAGAGAGGCGGTGGGGGGGTGCTGGCGGCGGTTGGCCGGTGGGGTAGCGACGGTAAAAGAGAGAGAGAGAATGTTTGAGAGAGAGAGAGGAGAGAGACCAAAAGAGAGAGAGGGGAGAGAAGAAAAATGGAGAGAGAGAGGCGGTGGGGAAGGAGGCTGCGGCGGTGGCGACGGGGCGCATGGCACCATCCACGCTAGCTGCTCATGCAGCTGCTTGGGCACGGGTCCAACTATAGGGTGGCCGGCCACGTTGTGCCCATGAAATATTTATTTATTATTTTTATTATTTTTTTACGATTGGGTTGTTACATCTAATAACTTTGAAATATGATAATTTTGATATCGAGGTGAAAATATATTAATGAAATAGTGGAGAAAAGTCGAAACATGGTAGAAATTGGAATACCGATGTTCCGACGGTCATTGGAGAGTGGCGAACTGTTGTGGAATGGTGGAAGTCGGCGTATGAGTGGGTAGCTCGTAGAGGTAGATGGTGGCAAGGGTTTGAAGGTAGGATTAGGATTTCTAGATTAGATTTGCTCCTAGGAAAACAGACGGCTATGATTAAACGGTAAATGTGGGATTATAAAATTAACTTAAACTAATATTCATTTCACGAGCTAATCGTCCTCCAAATAAACAATGACCACTCCTATTTATAGGAGTAGATATATAGTGGATCAGATCTAACTCGACGTACTGGGCATACATACACGAATTATCCACTTTAATTCAAATTTAAAAGTACTAAGCGAAATCAACTAACTAGACTCAACCTAATTGACTCTAGCCTTGTGGTCGGATTGAAACAGTTACATGGACTATAGAGGCTACACTCGTGAGGCGCCACGCGCCCACCGCTACTGCCGCAGCCAACCGCCGCCAGCACTGATAGCTGTGTTTTAATTATTTAATTATTTATTTATTTATTTTATTGATGTTATTTATTTAGGTTTTCGTTCTTAATTAATGCAAATAGATTATTTAGACATTAATTATTTTAATAATAATATATATATTCTTCAATATGATTAGTATTAATTATAATTTGTATAATCAATGATTAATTAGGTATAAATATAGGTAATATTCATATTTATTTATTTATATCTCTATTAGATTAATATATAGATTTGTAAATTATAATTATCAAATTTATATACTAATATTCTTATGAGATACATTTTAAATAATTCTAATAATTTATTATATATTATTATCTTGTAATAAATAAAATAATAGGCTTACGTATTTATTTATTATTTTATAAAGTAATGACTATATAGTTCCTAATTAATCAAGATATAATTTAATTATAATTAGGTTTTTATCTATATTTATATTTTTATTTATAATTAAAAATTTAGCTACTTATAAAGATAAGTAAGAATTCTAAAATCTAATAAATCATCATATTTTACATGAATGAATTTTAATTGCATAAACGACTAACTTTTTGCTACTTAAATATTTGCAGATCCTGAACTCCCTTATGTGAGGCCTCATGGACCTTACTAGCAATGAGTTGTCACTCGGTTGATTAGTGAATACGAGTGATATCTATATTGGGTCTTCTAATCAGACTGTGAGTAGTCTTATCCCCTAGGCGCCTTTCTCAAATTAGGTTATATTATATATTATGTACATACATGTTTTGGCCTCCAACATTATTATATGACTTTATCTAGAGATGATTTTAGTCAAGTATATTTTATCATGCATTTGATTAGGATGATCTGAGATATAAGTACATTGGTAATAAATAGAGATTATGAGAGATGATTATACTGTTATAATGCTATGTCTAGTTAATTTATAGCATGAGTATGCATGTAATAGATTAGCATGAGTATGCATGTGTTGACTACATGGTTGGAGACTACATTGCATTATTTTTCTCTTGATTTCTATTCCACCTAAATTTCTATTATGCCATACTAGACATATGCATATGATATGTCATTTAGAAAGAAAGCATGAAATGTGATTGATAGGATAGTTAATAGAAAGCGTGAGGATACCCGAGTGTGCGTGTGGGTTAGGAAGCACTTGGTCGATGATTGATCGCTCAACATAGTCGCGATCATGTTAGCTTTACGTCCGAGGTCGTTAGTCTGTGTGTGCATCAGACATTCGGACACATACCGTTGACTAGGGCATATGTGGTGAGTTATCCTCACGAGATTTCTATCAGCTAGAAGGGTGCCCGGTCTAGATGGATGTTGATACCCTTAGCGGATGGCAGGGTATGATTATATTTGAGATACTCTTTGCGGATGGCGAGTATGCTCCTGAGCCTTCGAGCATGATGAAGCCTTTCATTCCAGATCTAATCCTAGAAGCGCGCAAAGGATTTGTTCCTAGAAGACAAATACTCGACAACCAGATTATTGGCCACAAAATGATAAATTTTCTCCAAACCTCAATGAGTAGCAAAGGTTATTTCCTCCTTTAGGCATATATGTCAAAGGCCTTCTAATGGATTGCCTCGAGCTCTATGGCTTTCTAAAAGAGTTGGCAAGGTCTCATCTAACTTCTAAGTTCTAATCTCCCCTACCATTGTCGAGTCCTCCCTCCGCCTTGGGATCTCGACCACTTCTTCCCCTTCGTCTTTATCTCTTAAACTACATCAACTATCCACCATCATCTTCATTATCATCCATAACCCTAACATCCACTCCACCTGTCACCACCACCTTCATCCCCACTATATCATGATTTTGTCCTAGTTGAAGTTCGAATCTACGAAGGGCGTAAATAAAAAAATCTTAGATTAGGTAGTTACGGACCGATTCAAATTGGGTTCGTAATTTATGAAAGAATATTTGATAATATTTTCCCTTAGTTGCGCGGACTGCTTCCTGCAATCAATCTAGAACTTGAAGAGATCGTTCCATAGCCTATCATTAATATTAGAGCCCAGTGAACCTCGGACCTCCATTAATAGTGGAAACAAGGAAGATGGCATCAACAAGGAGATTAATGAAGAGTACACCGACAAGGGAAGACTCAATTCATAATAACCCTAACCGAGAGGCTGATTCCGTTGGGGCGGCCGCGATAGGACCGAGTCAATCAACGTCCATAGATGTGAACATGGGCTTGGAGGATGAACTTAGGGGCATGTTCCAAATATTGCTGCATAGGGTGAACGCAATGTAGAATGATCATAATGCTTTGAAGGAATATATCATGAACCGATCGGCTTCGTCATCTCCTCGACGAAGATCGGTGCATCAAGAAGGACCGGTAGTGGGACCACACTGAACCTATACCCCACAGGTCCAGGTACAACATGTTAATGTCAATGATCCTTTTTTTTACCTATTACTACACATAATCCCTCACCTCCGATACACAACCCAAGACCGACGGTGGTGGAACTCGAGAGGCGTGCGGCACCGGTGCGCTTTGACGATGAGTAGGAGTGGCACTTAAAGGATGAAGTTGATCCCTTCGAAGATGGCGATGGGCATGCTTGAGGATTCGAAGAAGGAGATCAACAAGAACAAAGGTTCAGACCTGAACCAAGGATCTTTCGCGAACCTGACAATGCTACTTGGGGGATAACCGCATGTTTAGACTTTTGAAAATTCCAAGGCAGTGATCAGACGGATTGGGTGTTTCAAGTGGAGCAATACTTTGATTATCAAGGGACAACAGAGGACACAAAGATACAGATGGCAAGCTTTCACCTCTAAAGAATGGCATTGCATTGGTATTGATCGGCTATTCGTGGTGGAGGATTTACTAGTTGGGCAGACTTTTGTAGGAAGATTACACACAGATTTGGGACAGCGGTGTATGAAGATTTTGCTCCCACATTAAGCAAGATGGTTCAGAGGACAATCGTATTGGAGTACCAAGCAGAATTTGAAAGAGTTAGTAGTCGTTGCGAGCCACCTTGGCCTGAACCGATATTGATGAGCACATTCATTTCAAGGCTACGAGAGGAGATTTTGGCGAATGTTCATGCTCTCTGTCTTATCACTCTTGAGGAGGCCTTTGAGAAGGCCATGATGAAGGAGCAAAAGCACAAGGCTCTCAAGATGGTAGCGAAAGCAAGTTGGGGCAACCAAGATGAGCGGTTTGTACCTAGAACATCGACTGAAAATTCTACAGTTCAAAGGCAGTGGCTGCTAGTACTGGAGCACGACCACCCTTGAGACCCTCTTCCGATGTTAGAGGAGGCACAAGACCCCCTCTCCCCCCCCTATTTGAACTCTCATACCTGCCCAGGTGGAGGAGCGAAGGGGCTTTGCTTTCGATGCGATAAACTCTTTCAATGTTAGAGGAGGTATAAGACCCTCTTCCGGGTGATGCCTTTTGATCTTACCAATGCTCTAGCTACTTTTCAAGGCCTCATGAATGATATTGTTTGACCTCTACTATGGGTATGATTGGTATTCTTTGACGACATTTTGGCGTATAGTAGGACTGCAATGGAGCATTGGCGGTATTTGGAGGATGTGCTGAATTTATTGAAGCAAAACCAGTCGAAGATTAAGAAGTCCAAGTGTCTATGGGGAGTACCACAAATGGAGTATTTAGATCACATCATCACAGCGAAAGGAGTGGTGGAGGATCCTCAAAAGGTGGCGTGCATGACCGCTTGGTCGATCCCTACTTCCACTATAGGATTGCGAGGATTCTTAGGGCTAACCAAGCATGGCAAGATCGCTGCTCCACTCACTTCTTCGTTGAAGAAGGACTCTTTTAGATGGACGGATGAAGCCACTAGCCTTTAAAAAACTGAAAAAAGTAATGATGACGGCGCCCGTTCTAGCTCTACCGGACTTTACCAAAGAGTTCATTGTGGAATGTGATGCGTCGGGAGTTGGCATAAGAGCTTTACTAATGCAAGGAGGACGTCCCATAGCCTTTCTTAGCAAGGCTTTATCACAAAAATCTCAGTAATTATCAACCTATGAGAGAGAGATGTTAGCAATTCTGCATGCGGTAAAAAAATGGAGGCCTTATTTGATCAATAGGCGATTTATTATCCGAACCGATCAGAGGAGCCTTCCATACTTTATGGGACAACGTATTCACACTCTAGCATAGTAGAGATGGGTCACAAAATTGCTGGGGTATGACTATAAAATTTAATACAAGAAAAAAATGGAAAATAGAGCGACGGATGCACTATCGCACTAACCCGATACTGCCGAGTTGGCAACATTTTCTTCTTCTACTTTTTCCTTCCTTGACGAGCTGAGGTAAGCATGTACATTTGACCCAGATGTTTTGAGATTGTTACAGGAGGTATTGGATGATCCGGAGTGCCATCTAGAGTTGGAGAACCAAAGTGGTTTGCTGCTGGACCGCGGGTGCATTCAAGTACCCGCAAATGACTGATTGTGCTAGAAATTGTTGGAGCACTTTCACCAAACTCTAGAGGCTGGTCATGAGGGTGTCTTGAGAACGTATAAGAGGATATCACAGAGTTGCACATGGGGTCGATGGTGCATTCCTGTTTGCCATGGCTTCCTTAGTTGCCCGTAATTTCCGCATCATCTCCATCATTATCTGGTTGTTGATAGCCATTTGTTCAGAAAGAGACCCCAACACATCTTGAACACTAGGTTCTTCTGTATTCTAATTTGATCAGGTGGTTCCACGAGTGGAAGTCCCCATAACTGTTTCCCCCTCTTCTATTAGGAGAATCTCTTCTTCCTCATCTCGCCATGCAGCCATAGCTCTGGTTATCATCAAAGGAAGAGTGTGTTTGAGGAACGGTGACTCTAATAACATCTAGGTACGATCTCCCTATTTAGGCCAAGGCTCGATCTATTCCGATTTGTAGATCTGGACAGGATCTGACATGGAACTTTGGAAATAGATTTCGAAAGATGCAGCCATTCGATCAATGTGAAATTTTGGTATGTTGTAGCCCTGAAAAAGAACTTTTCAACAAATCAAATTTTAGGCAAATCGGATGTAGGGATCTTAAGATATTGTTTGATTAGTGGACAAACGTCAGGAGGGGTCTTTCTTAGGATCCATGGACAGAGGCACGAGATCCTAGATGATGGTAGATGGTGGTGGACTGGCGTTAATGGGGTGGCACCAGTGAATAAGTGGTGGTGGAAGGGTTATGGGTGATGGAAAGGTTAGGCCAAGTGATAGATAGATTGAAAGAAGGGGGAGGAGTGGGCCGCCCACCCCTAAGGTACTAGGGTGATTGGCTAGTTGAGAGAGGCTAGAAGCGACGACGCCGGGGAATGAGAGAATGGGAGAGAAGAAGACGAAAGAGACAAGGCAAAAACTCAATTCATCAATAATCATTCTATGGTTGCCATCCACACCTTTAGAGGCTAACCAAATAATTCAAAAATGGCAATTATTAACCCTAAATAGTACATTTTCGCTAACCGCATTCGAACGCATCCGATCGCGTTCGAACGTACATTTTGCACTTTCTATATGTGTGAGCCTGATGCATGCGTTCACAAGCGCGTTCAAACGCACTCTACTCGCGTTCGAACACGACATACAGAAAACTTATTTTTTAAAAAATTAAACACTAAAACAAGAAACAAAGACACCCCTAAAGTGTACCCATGCTCGAGACGACATCGATGAAGTCCAAATCGTATCAATCCACCATGCTTCTACAATCTTGTCCTCAAGATTTGAAATTAGGGAAGCGGTCCATGATATCTGACTCTAGCTCCCAGGTGGACTCGTCAGTGGGCTTGCCTAGCCACTCGATCAACACTTTGGTCTCCAATCTGGATCCATGGCATCTTCTCTTGTGGCCTAAGACTTGGACCGGTTCAGTTGGGCCATCTTCCTCTATCAATTAGGGCAATGCCGAACTCACCACATGGTTAGGCGCGATCGGTAAGCTTACTGGACCGATTCATTGTAGCACTCGATACGGACCATAGTACTTGTGACCCAATTTCTGGTTCAAAATTGGCCTCAATGTGGATTGCCGGTACGGTTGAGCTCGAACGAACATTAATTGATCCACCTTAAACTCTCGCTCATGCCGGCCTTTGTCATGAGTCTGGCTTCATGCGTTTTGGGCTATTGTTAGGTGCATCTTGAGTCGTCTTAAGGTTTTATCTCGATCAGCAAGTTCCAAGTCGAGCTAGGTCCTATCCGCCACCGCGAGTCTATCATAGGCACGCAAAACAGGGGGAGTGCGCCCATAAACTGCCACAAAGGGGGTCATGCCGATGTTAGAGTGATGAGCGGTAATGTATGACCACTCGGCTCATGGAAGGAATTTGACCCAATCCTTTGGTTGGTCCGCCATAAAGCATTGCAAGTATTGTTGTAGTCCACGATTCACCACCTCGGTTTGGCCATCTGTCTCAGGGTAATAAGCTGAACTAAGGTTGACTTGAGTCCTTTGCAATCTGAAGAACACGGACCAAAACTCGCTTATGAAGATGTGATCCTGGTCTGACACGATTGTCCTAGGCATCCCATGCGCCACTTCCCGAACAAAAATTTTAGCAACTTTTTTTGCTAAAAATGGGTGCGTCAATGCTATGAAATGAGCATATTTGCTCAGTCTATCCACCACAATGAACACCACTGATTGTCCTTGAAACTCCGGCAGCCCCTCGATGAAGTCCATGGAGTTATCCTCCCAAATATGCTCCAATATAGGCAATGGTTGCAACAGCCCGCTGGGCTTGAGTGTCACTGATTTGACTCGTTGGCAGATTTGGCATTCACGCACATACTTCTTCACGTCCATCTTCATCATTGTCCATGTACAGTTTTGGGCCAACCGCTTGTAGGTACGTAATACCCCTTCATAACCTGCTATAGGAGTACCATGGAAGTGTGCTATCAATAGTCTCCGTAGCTCTTCGTTCCTGGGTACCTTGATCCGCCTGCGCTCGAGTACTAACCCGTCACGCTCCACGTGCTTGGGGTGGCTTGATGGGTTCTCTCTCAGCTCCTCCATGAGTCGGACCCAATCACTATCCTCTGCGCTGGCTCTCCGCAGATTTGAGAAGAAAGGAAAGGTGGGTGCCGAGAAAGAAGCGAGCTCCCTTGCGTCCCCTATGTTTGGAAGTTCAAACAGTGGTTAACTTCCATCCAGTGGTACTCTGGTCATTCCTCCAAAATGTCAATGTGAGGCTTCAACTCCACACCTCCACAAATAAAATATGCCCGCAATGTGGTGCCGTCTCCAATCGTCACATCGAACAATTCCATGGGTTTTGACTCAAGCCCAATCTTCCTAAGAAGCCTTTTGCCAATGAAGTTGTGGGTGGACCCGGTGTCGATCAAGATTCTCACTATAGTTGTCTTGATTACACCGTTCACCCGCAAAGTCCTTGGTGCTGCTGTCCCAAAATTAGCGTGGAGGGAGATCTCGACCATCATGTCCTCTACAAGTCGCTCCTTAGCTACTCCTCCTCGCTGTCCAGCCACACCCTCATCTTCATCTGCAATCTCATCCTCAGCCTCCTCCAATCCATCGATTAGCATCACCGATCCCATCAGTTTAGCACAGCGAAGTCTGGGTACAAACTTCTCATCACAACGAAAGCATAGGCCTTTGGCTCTTTGTTCCTCCACTTGAGCAGGTGTGAGTGCTCATCCTAGACCTCTAGGTGCATACTTCACATCTTGGGATGGCTTCAGGGGTGCTCAAGGAGGCACCATTGCAGCAGCGATTCTTGGCATTCCGGTAACCTTTCCTGCCGCTACGGTTGGTTAAGCTTGATTGCGGCTTCCTTGGTTCGTCCAGTTTTGTTTCAAATGTAACTTCATGACTCGATGTTTGTCTTCCATGAGCACCACATCTTCGAAGGCCTCCTTTAAGGTTCTAGGCCTTAAAGCCCTCACGTCGGCTTGTATGTCTCCCCGCAGCCCGGAGATGAAGGTGATGCGAATTTGCTGATTCATCCTTGGGGGTTGGCATCGGCTTCTTATCCTCTTAAATTCTTCTTAATATGCCCCAACCTAAGTCTTTTGCACCATCTTTGAGAGAAGAGCATTGAAGTCTTCATATCCCGACGCTCCAAATCGTCGCGTAATATTGGCGCAAAAGTCAGCCCAAGTTTTGATAGCCTCATTGGTATTGGCTGCTCGAAACTAATGAAGCGCCGCATCTTCAAGGTGGAAGTTCGCAAGCGTCACCTTATATTCTTCCGTCGTACCCTGGTATACAAAGAATTGGTCTACCCTATACAACCAATCGATCGGATCGCCACCTTTGAACTTGGGGAATTCGAGATGCACGATTTGCCCACGGATACCGTTGTCTCGATTCAGATCATGCCCAAGTCATTGTCTAACTGGAGGAGGATGCACCATGTATGGTTGATGATCCCTCCTTCAATTTTGATTAACTCGTCGCGGTTCCGGTACATATTGCCCCGCCCATGGATCTAGATCTCCGAGGTGATCTCCATAGTGGTTCGCTCGTCAAATAGGCTCACTTGCAATTGAGCCTAGTGGAACCATCCTTGCTTTTTTCTGCCCATAGGGTGGTGGCAGCAGCGGCTCTTGTGGTTGCAAATTCTGAATCAGTGGTAGTGGGTTCATGGTGTGGACTCACGTCGTGGGGTCGATGGTGCATTCCCGTTCGCCATGGCTTCCTTGGTCGCCCGTAATTCCCGTATTATCTCCATCATCATCTAGTTGTTGATGGCCATTTGTTCAGAAAGAGACACCAAAATGGCTTGAACACTAGGTTCTTTTGTATTCCGATTTGATCAGGCAGTTTCGTGGGTGGAAGTCCCCGCAACCGTTTCCCCCTCCTCTATTAGGAGAATATCTTCTTCCTCATCTCACCGTGTAGCCATGGCTCTGGTTGTCATCATAGGAAGCGCATGTCTAAGGAATGGTGGGCTCTAATACTAGCTTGATACGATCTCCCCTTTTAGGCCAAGGCTTGATCTATTCTGATTTGCAGATATGGACATGATCTGACACAGAACTTTGGAAATAGATCTCGAAAGATGCTGTCATCGGATCGATGCAAAATTTTGATATGTTGTAGTCCCAGAAAAGAGCTTTCCAATAAATTATATTTCAGGCGAATCGGATGTAGGGTTCTCGAGATATCGTCCAATTAGTGGATGAACGTCAGAAGGGGTCTGTCTTAGGATCCGTGGATGGAGGCACGAGATCCTAGATGATGGTGGACAGCGGTGGACCAGCATTAATGGGGTGGCATCGGTGAATAAGTGGTGGTGGAAGGGTTATGGGTGATGGAAGGGTTAGGACAAGTGATGGATAGATTGGAAGAAAGGGGAGAAGAAGGCCGCCCCTAAGAGACTAGGATGATTGGCCAGTCGAGGGAGGCTAGAAGTGGCGACATCGGGGAACGAGAGAACTTGAGAGAAGAAAACGAAGAAGACAAGGCAAAAACTCAATTCATCTCCGTGATTGCCATCCACACCTTTAGAGGCTAACCAAACAATTCAAAAATGGCAATTATTAACCCTAAACAGTACATTTTCGCCGACCATGTTCGAACGCGCCCGATCGCATTCGAATGCACATATTTTGCACTTCTCTGAACATGATGCAGGCATTTGTAGGTGCGTTCAAACGCGACGTTCAAACACACATTTCACTCTCGAGATGTGAGAACCTGATGTAGGTGTTCATAAGCGCGTTCAAATGCACTCCACCCGCGTTCGAACGCAACATATAGAATACTTATTTTTTTAAGAATTAAACACTAAAACAAGAAACAAAAATACCCCTAAAGTTTACCCATGCTCGAGATGACATCGGTGAAGTCCGAATCGTATCAATGAATTTCATAGAAGGTCTTCTATTGGTGCATGGTTATTCTGTTATTTTTATGGTGGTTGATAGATTTAGCAAATATGCGCATTTTCTACATTATCACATCCATTTTCAGCCAAATTAGTGGCTAAAATTTTTGTTAGAGATATTGCTCGGTTGCATGGCATGCCATGCACGATTGTCTCGGATCGTAATCGTGTATTTGTGAGTGGCTTTTGGATGGAGTTTTTCTGATTAAAGGTGACTCGATTGAACTTCAGTTCAGCCTACCATCCACAGACGGACGGCCAAACTGAGGTGGTCAATCAAGGCATTTAGCAGTGCTTACAGTGCTTTGTTGGAGAGATGCCGAGATGATGGTTGGAGTTCTTACCATGGGCGGAGTAGTCTTATAACACTGTCTACTATAGCAGCATTAGTATGACTCTGTTCAAGGTGGTGTATGGGCACACGATTCCGACATTACGCACTTATGACCCAATGGCATTTGCAGATCGGACAGAAGTGGACTTAGCTTTAATGGATAGAGACGCCACATTGAGGAGGTTGCGTGCCTATTTTAAACTTGCTCAAAACCACATGAAGCAAGTTTATAATCGTAGCCATCGGGAGTAGGAGTTCGACATCAGCAGTTTGGTGTTTGTAAGGATACAACCGTATCGAAAGGTGATCTTGTGTCTAATGCGAAACCAGAAGTTAGCACATCACTACTTTAGTTTATTTCTGGTGTTAGAGCGTATCGGTCCGGTTGCATATTGTTTGGAGCTGCCAGAGGGGTCGAGAGTACATCCTGTCTTTCATGTTTCATTATTGAGGGAGCAGATTGGTGATCATTAGGTCATTGGATCAGTCCTATCGGAGTCATTGGAGGAGATAGAGATTCTAGAGCCAGTTTGTGTACATGCTAGGCACTGACGACGTCATGGTATGAGATTAGAGATGGAGGTCCTAGTCAAGTGGCTTGGCAAACCATCTGACGATGCGACATGGGAGTTGGAGACGGACACCTTAGAGCGTTTCCTCGACTTTACACCTTAAGGGCAAGGTGGGAGAAGCGTGGTGGGCTGATACACTTAGTCAGAATCTTTTATTATTGCATTAGTTATTTATTTTCATTAAAATAAATTTTCTGTAAGTCACGTTCGAACACAGAAGGGTTCTAATGCCTTTGTGAACGCCTGCATCAGTTCGCAAAAACAGAGAACACGAAATATGTGTTCAAACGCGGTCGGGCGAGTTCGAACGCCCGCGTGTGAATGCCTGCATCAGTTCGCATCGATAGTGAATGTCTTTTGTGCGTTCGAACATGGTCGAGCACGTTTGAACACAATCGGCGGGAGTCCATTAGAATTATGGTTAATAATTATTATTTTGGCTTTTTGGCTAGCCTCTATAAAGGTGTGGATGGCAGCCAAAATCATAATGCTTAATGAATATTGATTTTTTTTCCTCCTCTACCATCTCTCTAGTCTCCCTACCCTCATCTCCCTTCTCCCTTTTCACTAACCAGCCATCTTTACCATTGACAAGGTCTCATCTGACTTCTAATCTCCCTCATCTGTCGAGTCCTTCCTCCTCCTTGGGATCTCGACCACTTCTTCCCCTTCGTCTTTATCCCTTAAACTACATCAACTATCCACCATCATCTCTATTATCATCCATAACCCTAACATCCACTCCACCCGTCACCACCATCTTCATCCCCACTATATCATAATTTCGTCTCAGTTACAGTTCGAATCTACGAAGGGCGTAAATATAAAAATCGTAGATCAAGAAGTTACGGATCGATCCAACTTAGTTTTGCAATTTTCTAACTATAGAAAAATATTTGGCGAATATTTTTCCTTGATTCTGCGGACTGCTTCCTGCAATCAATCCACAATTTGAAGGGATCGTTCCGTAGTCGATCAAAAGCATCCAATTGTGAAGTCTCCTACATCACAAATATTTTATCTCCTTTCTGCTCCATCTCTAGATAAGAAATACTAACCGAATGATCCCTGAGAGAGGAGCAATTATTCTCAATAGACTTAACCTAAAGACTTTGAAGCCGAGCGATAAGTATCTGGGCAATCCTCTCCTCCTCCAATCTCCCAAAAGTTGAGCTTACCAATTTATCTTGGAGAAAATCAAAGCCAGGTTAGCATCATGGAAATGCAGCTTACTCTCCCATGCAGTCGGGCTCACCTTATTAAATCTATTATGAGTGCAAATCCTGGTTTACTTCATGGCCTTTGTTGACCTCCCCAAATCTTTGCTTAAGAAGATAAATGCTGTCATTAGAAATTTCTGGTGGGGAGTTAACAGTAATAGCAGACATCTCTTCTTGCGTAAGTGGGATTTTATCTGCAAGTCCACCTCCAGGGGCGTTCTTGGAATACGTCAACCTTGGCTAATCAACAAAGCTCTTATACTCAAATTAGCTTAGCGTCTCCTTAACAATCCTAGTTCGGACTGGGCAGCAATCTTAAGAGCAAAATATTTTCCCTCAAGCACCTTGTTCCCTCTAGCAGACGAACCCTAAGCACATGTGCTCAGCTATGTGGTCCTTGATACTCAAAGCAAAGGAAACTCTCTCTAAGCATGCTCATTGGGTAGTTGGGAACGGTCCCACTATTTCAATCCTCACCGATCCTTGGTTACCTCCAGCTATGATCAAGCAACTCCAGTTGCCTAGTTCAATCAGCAAAGTCAGCGACTTAATCAGTGATGGGACCTAGAAGCACTCCCTTATCAACAGAATCTTTCCACCATCTGTAGCCTCTTATATTCTAAATCTATATGTTAGTCCTAACTCTCTGGATCGACCGGACAAGCTAGTCTGGTCTGTTGTCAAGAATGGAGCCTTTTCAGCCAAAGCAGCTTATGATGCTCTCTCTAATGGTAGCTTGCTTAGTTCGTCCTCACACAGCAATCTAAGGAAGATGTGGTCGTTAATCTGGCAAACTAAGCCCCTATTCCCAAGAATTAAGACCTTTTTATGCAGATGCTTAGTCCAAGCGATTCCGGTAAAGACTATCCTGCATAGGCGTATTCAAGATATTGATGAAGCATGCCCCATGTGCTACTCCTCCATCGAGATAATTGAACACCTCTTTCTAAGCTGCCCCTTCCGACGCTGTTCATGACCGGATGATACATCACGTGGCTCTTGATTGCAAACTTATTCTCTCCAAGCATCCGTGGATCAAGTTAGGCTTTACCAGTAGATGCAACAATTACTTTGCTCACAATCCCAGCACGCTCTACACAATAGGTCTTCTGGCCTATGGACGGAAGAGCAGCTGGTCGCTATATGTAACACATTTTAGTCAATATATGGCAATGGTCTACGGACCGGACCCTCTTTCGAAAATAATAATGCCCTGTGTCTGGTATTCTTTTGAAAAGATAACATAATAGAAAGGCTTTAGTTTAGTATTCGTATCTGAATCAACAGGTTAGAGTAGATTCTCCTCACATAACCCGCAGCATCAATTAGCTTGTGTAACTTATTAGCCTCAAGTAGCTAGTCTGCTTTTATGGTAGATCGATATATTAAGGATAATAATCTCATCTCATAGAGGTCATTCATTATTTAGAACATAACAAAATTTCTGAACCTCACATGCTTGTTAAATTCAATATAGAGAAAGCTGATGAAATTGTTTATTGGAGAGCGACTCTTAAAGCTCTTGAGCATCTATATCAGCTAAGCTAGATCAAGGGTTGCATTTCTGTTGTTAATTACTCTTTTCTCATCAGTGGTTCCCAATCCAAGTGGATATTGAGCGGCTAGGCAAAGGAATTTAAATGTAAAATTGTTTCTCACATCTTATCCAATATGCCTAGCTGTAAAATAAATCTGGGGCTCCTCGAGGTTCCCTATCAGCAATTCTTGATTTTGACATCTTATGTACGCCGATGGTGTCCTGATTATTACCAGGTCTCGAGGATATATGTTCACAGTAATTCTATTTTTTATCATTATTTTAATATGACCAATCAAAAGTTCAACAAAGCCAAATATACCTTTTACACCCATTCTTGGATCGATCATACATGTGCTAAGGATATTTGTGACATCTTGCATATTTCTCATGGTAATTTTTCATTTATGTGTATTGGGGAAGATATGCTCCTTTTAGCCCCAAGGAAAACCAATAAAAAACTTTTATTGAGAAAGTTGAGGATAAGCTTTGTGGATGCGAGTGTAAAGTTCTTTCCCAAACAATAAGCCTTCATGTTACCTACAATTTCTCAAATGCTTCTACTATGGGAAGCCTCCAAATCCAAGTAAAGCTCTACCTAAGCGTGTAATTCAACCTGAGCTTAGTTGAACCTAGTTTTGATCAAGTTTGAATTGAAATTAATTTCAAGTTAATATTTATAATTAATCTTGAATTAAAATTATTTCTATTTGAGCTAATTTTAAGCTAATTTTGAGCTCGAGCCTGAACGAGTCAATCAATAAGCAATTTCAAGTCTTAATCAATTCAAGCCAAATTTCGAGCCTAATTAAGCTTGAATTAAATTAAGCTTCATTTAGGCTTGAATCAAACTTAAAATAAGACCTATTTCAAAGATATAAACTAATAGAAATATTCATATATTTAAAAAAGATATGATAAGATCAAAATTTAAAACTAAACTCTACAAGATCAAAATACATAACAATCCACTTAAGTAAATCTTAGAATATAACAAAATTATAGTATAGTATAAAAAATACTATTTATATTATATATATAATAATTATTCGAGCCTTATCAAATTTATTTCATCAAGTTGGCTCATGATCAAACTTGGCTTGAAATTATCTTCGAGCCTATTTTGAATATTAAGTTTGGTTCAACTTATTTTTGAGTTGAGCTTGATCAAGCATTATTGAGCCGAGCTCAAGTGAGCTTTATTATTTTGACAGCCCTAGCTCTGCCTAAAAGAACTTATACAACAGGGAAATGGTAAATATATACTAGATCTCTAGATCCTGACCCCTGTTTTGTATTAACCTCATGCATCACAAATATGATTTTGTACACCTTTGGGGGTAAGCAGGTCAAAAGAAATAACTTCTCTATCTCTTTTAAGCACTTGCAGAATGTTGTAGCATCAAGGAAAGATATTGTGAACTTTTTAGTAGTTGCAAAGATGCCCAAATCCATAGTGATATTGACTTTTTAACGTGCCAATTTCTTAGAAGCCAGTTATATTAAAATTATCTATAATGCTTCTACTTTGAGAAGATTCTAAATATAAGTAAAGCTTTACCTAAAAGAACTTTATATATATATGCTATGAACCAAGACATGTTTTTTTTGTGGAAAAACCTCTCTCACCACAGAGAGAAAAAAAAACTACGAATTAGATCACACACAGATAAATACATTTCACTTGAATTGCATATCAAATTTTAAGGGAGATATATGATTTCTAGTTCGACTAGGTTAAAAAGATATGAAAATTCTAAGTTAAAGTCAAAAACCAAATTCTATTTGAATCTAAAAAATTTGAATCCTAGTAGGACTATGAAAACTGAATATGAGTCATATACTATAAAAATAGGAATATAGTAGAGAGACAAAAACTGAATATGAGCCACATACTATAAAATTAGGAATATAGTAGGAGAGACAAAAACATAGTATGGATAGGAAAAGTAAAACTATTGCAAATACATTGACATCATTTTTTAAATGAGGAAAACCTCTTGGTCCGTCATGAGAAAAAAAAAACACAGATCCACTTAAACGGGATCAATTTATTTCATATCATTTGTAGACACAAGAAGTACTTACAACCCCTTAAACAATCAAAAAATTGAGACAAAGCATAAGAGATTGGAGTAAGAACTTAAAGAGGAATGATTGAGCTCAAAAGAATACTTTGCTTCAGACTATGAATCAGCTTGATTTTTGAAGGAGAATAGAAAACTAAATCAAAAGACGGTGTAGAATAGAGAGAATGTTGTGTTACAATTATATTAGTTGTATAGAGAGGAGGAGATGAAGTGGCAGCAAAGACCTAGGCAGTTATGGTTGACTGAAGGGGATCTTAATGCTTCATTTTTTTTTTCCATAAGGTGGCCAATGGAAGGAAAAGAAGGAGTAACATTTTTTCCATTCAGATTGATGGGGAGCAGTCTATAGATCAGAGGAAGATTAGTGAGCACATCACTAATTATTATAAATAGTTGTTTGGGACTATGAGTACTTGGAGGTTGACTATGACTAAGAAAATTTAGGAGCAATAGATTGGGGCTAGATAAAGCTAAGGCTTTAATTGCTCCTTTGAAGAGAAAATACATCCGGTTGTTTTGCTATGGTTGAAAATAAGGCTCCTGGGCCAGATGAATTTAGTATGAAATTTTTCCAGTATTTTGGGGATATTGTTAAGAAGGAAATTATAGATTTGTTCACAATTTTCTATAAATGAGAATGTTATTTGCATAAACTGAACTATGCTATGATGTGTCTAATTTCTAAAAAAAAGTGGGACAGACATAATTGAGGACTTTAGACTTGTTAGCATGTAAATTACAACTATAAGATTATTACAAAAGCTCTTACTAATAGACTTTGTCAGGTGATTAGTAAGTCAATCACTGATCACCAGAGTGCCTTTATTAAAGATAGATACATTCTAAACAACATGGTAAGTGCTCATGAAATAATTTTTGGGGTTAAAAAGCAAAGGACTGAGGGTATTATGTTGTAATTAGACTTTGAGAAGACTTATGATAAAGTGATATAGGATTTTTTTTTGGTTGATATTCTCAAATGGAGGGGTTTTTCAGAAAAGTGGATTGGCTGCGTGATGTAATCTGTAACTACTAGGTCTTTTGCTGCGATTTTGAATCGTCAGCTAGAAAAATATTAAATATAAAAAAGGGTTGAGACAAGGGGATCTACTATCCCCTTACCTTTTTGTTTTGATAGCGGATGGTTTAAATAAGATGTTAAACAAGGCAAAGCATTACAAGTTGATTACTATTTTACAAACTAATGTTTGTGAAAAGGGTATCCTTAACCATCAGTATGTTGATGATAAGTTGTTGTTTTTAAAGGTTGACAGCATAGAGGTAATAGTTTTGAAGTTTTTACTCTTTGGCTTTGAAGTAGTATCTAGTTTAAAAATAAACTTTGAAAAGAACTCTTTGATATATTTGGGAAAAAAACAAAGAAAAAGGGAATGAACTAGAAGCTATGTTGAATTGTAAACTAGAGGAGTTGCCGATCAAGTATCTAGAAAGTTGTTGTCATACGGTGGCTGTATCACTCTATCAACTCAATGCTTAGTGATATAGCTTATTTATGCTTAGTGATATAGCTTATTTATGCTTAGTGATATAGCTTAGCTATTTAGCTAGAAAGTTGCCGACCTTTATATTTCTTATTTTTCTTTAATATGCTTGTTTGGGTGCAAGAGAATTGATAAGCTGAGAAGAAATTTTTTGTGGCATGGCAATGTCGAAATAAGAAAGGATATGCTTTGATTAATTAGAATAAAGTGTAAGAGAAAGAAATATGGTGGAATAGTTTATGAGTTCACATCGTGTTCACAACGCGTTCACAGTGCGTTCTCACGCGTTCACACAGATAGAGAGCAGCGTTCACAAGCGTGTTCGAATGCGGGCTCACGCGTTCACACAGACAGAGAGCAGTGTTCACAAGCGCGTTCGAATGCGGGCTCATGCGTTCACACAGTCAGAGAGCAACGTTCATAAGTGCGTTCGAATGCAGGCTCACGCGTTCACATAGACAGAGAGCAACGTTCACAAGCACGTTCGGATGCAGGCTCACGCGTTCACATAGACAGAGAGCAGCGTTCACAAGCACGTTCGGACGCGGGCTCACGCGTTCACACAGACAGAGAGCAGCGTTCACAAGCGCGTTCGAACGCGGGTACATGCGTTCACATAGACAAAGAGCAGCGTTCACAAGCGCGTTCAAATGCAACCTATGAAAATCAGGCTGTTGCGTTCGAACGCACTTGGGCCCATTCGAACGCACCTGAGATCAAGTCAGGCCGTTCGAACACACTCGGGCCGCGTTCGAACGCACCTACGAAGTTTGTAATTTTTGGACTTTCGTGAGTTCGGATAAGACTTGGATTTAGCTCTATCTTGGAGATCTTATATAAGTATAGTGATGCCCTAACTCTAGTGTGGTTAAAGAAATAATTTTGAATGAGACTTCTTGAGGCTACATCGGTTGTTCAACTAACAAGGTCCTACTCTTCTAAAAAGCTTAATCTTTCGTCTTAAGGGCTATCTAGACGAAAGATCAATCTCGAAGGCTACTGAGGTTGGATATCAATCACGAGAAGCAGTGAATCGTAGGTTTTAGCAAGCAAGACTGAGAAGAACAAAATCGTGAGGATCGACGGTTTGTCTTATGAGTCAATTTTGATACTTGCTACTTTTTAGTGATTGGTTTTGATCCGAGTTTGGATCCGTGGTTTTTTTCCGTTTGAATTTTTCCACGTTAAAATCTTGGCGTTCATCTCTGCTTTAGTTTTAATATTTCTTCAAACTTTTACTTAAGCGAACGAGTGATATCATTACCTAGGATTTAGATATATACGTGTGTCTAGGGATTTTTTCAAAGTAGAGATACTACTAGAAAATTAAAGTTAATTCCTTTAAGTTGACAACTTCTAGCATAGTTTCCCCTTTCTAGAAGGCTCAAATTAAATGGGAGGCTCACAATGGTAAGAGAATTAAATTTGGAAAAGATGTTTGGATTGGAGATTGCTTTTTAGGTACCAGATTTCCTCAATTGTTTAGTATCGTTTGGAATGAAGAGGTTATTGTGCATGATATGTGGCCCGATAGAATGAGTTGGAATCTAGAATATTGCAAATAATGTAAAAGCATCTACTAATAGAGGAAAATAACTAATTCTTTTTGTCTGTTCATTGTGATCAAGAGATTAGAGCGAATGATAAAGGTGTTTGGAGGTTTGAAAACAATGGGATCTTTACTCAAAAATCATTGTACATGTTTATAAATAATAGAGGGAAGATTACAAAAGATTTAGCTAAAAACTGGCAGAGAAAGACTTCTCTACAAGTTAGAGCATTCTTATGGTTGATATATAATAACAGAGTGTTAACTAGAGATAATTTGATCAAATAGGGATAGATCGGTGGCTCAACTTATTTGTTTTGCTATCAGGATGAATTGGTGGATCATCTTTTTTTAAGGTGCAAGTTTGAGAGGCAATTGCTGAGGTAAATAAAAAGGACTTGGGGTGTTAAAGAAACATATTAAGGATGTGAAAGAATTGTTCCGATTAGATCTACAGTTAGGAGAAGAAAATAAAAAATAGTGACTTATTTGGCTTAGTGCGCAAACTTGTGAAGCTATTTCGCATAAGGTGACAACCTTGTTTTTCTGATGAGCAGGGATCCAAGGCGAGGAGGTGGTGAAGAAGGCTTACCGAACTTAGGGCCCCTGGTGGTTGTGGACTTGGAGGAGTGATGGTGGCACTGGACAGCTTCTTCAGGATCTTATGGACCTCTTGTTAACGCAGTGATGTAATTGTGGTTGTTAAGATTGGTTCTTAAGTTTAAATGTGGTAGTTTTTTTGGTGATTTGTATAGTTGATGAATTTTATCTTTAGTTTGTAGTTGTAAATGGTTGTTTAGCTTTGTTTGCGGATGTTGTCGTAAGGCCTATTATTATATTATTATGGTCTATATACTGTGGCAGGATATTTGTTGTTTTGATGTGGTAAATCTTGGTGAAAGATTACCGCTTTTTAAAGTTTAATAAAACAGAGGCTACAACCTGTTAGGTCAAAAAAATAATTTTCTCAAGTTGAAGTATATCAAAACATAGAATTTAACACTTTAGGTTTATACAAAACTGAATAATAAACATATTCAATAAGCCTCCTAATAGCCAGGTTCAATGAAATCCAACTATTACTCAAGTTCTAGAAAAAAATTTCAATAGAGCCCAACTTCAGAAAACATTCACTGCTTTTCAGATTTGAAATCATGCATTTCAGTTTTCGGATTTCCAGAAATTGCAGCAATTCAAAATAAATTGTAGATTTTGAAATTTCAGCAATTCAAAATTAAATTTTAGATTTCCAGAAATTCAGAAATTAATAAATCCAGAAAAATAGATTTAAGAAATTCAGTAATTTTAATTTCAGAAAATCAGCAAATTTAGCTTGAAATAAAATTCAGATTTCAGCATACATGTTCAAAAACTGAAGATTCAAACGATGACATGATCACATAATATAAATCAATATGTATCTAGTCAAGTAACAAACATGTATAACAAATATATCATAAAATATGCAAGCAAAAAAGTTCGACATGATAGATCGATTCAATGTATATGACATACAATTTGAAAGGTCATCAAATATATATATATATATATATATATATATATATATATATATAACATCAAATATCAATTCTCCCCTTACACCAACTCCTTTTTGTCACAAATTGAAAATGGTAACAATGACAATGAAATACTACAATTGAAGGAGAATATCTCTCAAAGAACATGAAAATAAAATCTTGAAGGATGTTGAAAATATTTCCATGGTTTGGATCTGAAAGAAATGGTTTAACATAAAGCTCCAAAATTTTGAAATAATTACTAAAACGATCGCAAAATTTAAGTAAAAGGCCATTATGCAACCCGAGATTGGGCCCAAACGGATTTGTCTAGGACTAGGGAAGATTAGGATTAAGGTTAGGCAGAAGGGAGGAGGAACGAGGTGGCAGAGAGACTAGACTAGACTCAAGTTGATAACCAGGCTAAGTTTTGCTCCACATTTTATATTGGAGGCTAACCCAACTTGACACAACTCAATTAGCCGATTTAGATAGGACCCAACTAAAATAATTAATAACTTTGTTCATTGAACCTTACATGGATCCGACTCATGCAATAAGCAAATAAATCTTAAATGCAAATAGGAAATGACTCAGTAGACATGTCCGACTCAATCTGCTTGCTGACTCAAGATAACTTGGACTCAAACTTAGCACGGATAGTAAGAATCCACCACACTTCCCTTCACCTTAATCTCAGTGTGAGAGCTAGATTAATAATAATATTGTTGGGCAGATGAGAATATTTTGTCAACTACAAACCATTATTTTTTAAAATATTGAAAATGCCCCTATCTTCTTCTTTCTTAGAGCACAACGAGACTTCATCTTGACAAAATCTAAAAGCAAGAGAGAGCAAATCGGATCCGGCTAAAGATAAAAGTGTGTTCTCTCCGCCGACCTTTCTCCTTAGCTTGGGTAAGGCATTTTGGGTAAGTAATTTTTGTAAGAATATTTCGGGTTGGGTAGGGTACTTTGCACTTTCAGTTGGGTAAGGGTATTTGAAGTTGGATAAAAAGTATTTTGGTGACCTAAGAGTGTAATTAACTTAACCTAAGAGTTTGATTAACTTAAGTTAATAGAACTATCAAAAATGTTTTATGCAAATATTTAGTAATACATACCGCTCAATCAAAAATGTTTTATGCAAATATTTAGTAAAACATATTGCTCAATTTGTAAATATTGAAAATGCAAGATGTAAACCACAAATAGGTGAACAGGTGGAGTGTTAAATACAAATTTTCCTAAGTTATATCCTGACTGAATGGCCAGGAAACAAGCTATGGCCTACAGATATGCTTGATGTATTAAATTCTCTATTCGTTGTAACTTTTCTTTTGAAAGCGCATGGAGAACCTACCAATCTTCACTAGATGACTAGTGATGGCAGCTGTGCAGGTGTGGTCGGTGCGCATTTCGGTTTATCCTTCCTTTCCAGCCTACTTAAGAAGGACTAATAGAAGCCCATAGATTCTCTTTGAAAGAGAGAAAAAAAAGTCCCAAATGCACACCATCCAGAATAGTGGGGTGAGTAATCTTAATGGCATCAAGAAGAAATATGGTTCCTAATACATTGGCATGCAATCTATGATCCGCTAATGCAGCACAGCATCAAGAACCATAGTAGTTTTTATTTAACCTGTTGATTGAAGGAGGATAACATCAAGAAGGATAACAAACCAAAGGTGTCAACAATTGAAAATTAAAAGATGAAAAAAAGAGAAAAAGTTGCTCGATTGATTAGAGAACTGACATGAACAATCTTCATACGACACCAGTAGATTCATCAAGATAATGGTGCTCTACAAGGCAGTTAAGACTTAGAAACTTTAAAATATGCTACAATGATCATTGTGAGAAGAAATATTGTTGAATCTTGAAGTTCTAAATTATGAAGAATATCTTATTCCAATAAAAAGAAAAATGTTTTTTAAGAGAGAGAAGTGAAAATTTAATGATGTCTCAATTAAACTGATGTTGCTAGGATTCAAATCTGAAAACATCCATATAACATGTAACTCTTTAACCAACTTAGCACTATCCTAATTGGCTATAGAAAAATGCCATCTCGAGAGACCAAATGATCAAAATGGGCCGAAAAAAGGCACTCACCGACTTATAATCCTGCCATTCAAACACGGCGGCACCAGTCACCCTCAATATCTAACCTCATCTTTTGAATTGTCATCAGTCATCACCATAACTTTCCAATTTTATGATCTATTCTTTAAGCTAGTTCCATAACAGGAACAATCACATAACTAATGAACAAGCAATATTTAAAACCACTTTGATAAAAAAAAATTATCATACATAACCTAGTAATTTGCTGGGTGATACCTGCAGTATCAGAAAGGAATATCCAATGTCACCTAAACTGACAAAGCATGTTTACAACTTTTCAATTAGATTTAATAATTGCAAGAAAAGCAAGCAAGATAAAACAATAAAAGGCTCTAATTTTTCTTGGCCATGATTTATCAGAGGGAAGATATCATTTGTGTGAAGGATGTTCCAATTTGTAGTTTGTAATAACCGAGTATGCTCATTGCAAAGACACAAAGCAGGAGGTAATCAATGACATCAGGAAAACATTTGACAACCATCCTCATTCTTCAGCTTTCTCTTTCTCCAATTTCTGTGCGGTAGCGAATTAATTAACAAGTAATCAAGATGTCCCATAACATCTATGAAATTCTGAAAAAAAAATTGGATGGTAAAGTTCCAATATATCAAATATGAACTTTTCAAGGAAAATCAATATGCCAGTATGCTGCATTCCTGGAGCTTTGATCATGACATAAAACAACATATTGTAGGATTACTATGTCAGTTATGGAGAATAATACACACAGAATTGCAGTGGGTTAAAAAGCAGTTAAAAGCAAGGTTCCCAGTTTCGGCCGATCCCGATCCTAGTTGACTGGTTTCGGCTGCGGTTTCGGCCGAAATGGGTGGGAACGGGTCGGATCCGACCCGGGGGACATCAATAATTGATGTCCCCACCCCCCCCCCCCCACCTGCCTCTCTCCCTTTTCTCTCTCTTTTCCTCTCTTTCCTCTCTTTCTCTCTTTTCTTTCTTTCTCTCTTTTCTTTCTTTCTCTCTTTCTCACGGATCTCTTACTCTCTTTCTCACCGGTGACTGAATAGTGAGTAGATCTCCATCTCTCCGGTGATCTCGACCTCCGGCGACGTTATCCGACGACTTCGATCTCCGGCGACCTTCGGTAAGTTTTTTTTCAGTTTTTTTTTTTCCATTGTGCTGCACCTGCGGCAGTGCCTCCGCATCTTTGCACTTGCTGCTACTGCAGCTTGCCGCTTGCGGCAACAAGCATCTTCTTCTTTGTGAGCTGCTGCGAGAGACTTCTCTGGCTCTTCAGCTGCGTAGAGAGAGTAGAGACTATATTTTATTTTAATTTTTATTTATGTTTTTTAGTTGCAGAGCTAAAATATCAATGGCTCCAAAAGAGAAGTCATATGATACCGGCATTGGGTGGCAACATTGCAAAGCACTATTGGGCAAGATAAAAGACGCGTTAAATGCAAGCGATGTGGAAAGGAAATGAGTGGTGGTGTCGGTAGTTTGAAAGAACATTTATCTGGAAGACAAGGAAATGTAGCAGCTTGCACTCAAGTGTCTTTGGAAGTTAGAAAACAGATGTTGGCTCATTTAATTGGCAAAAAGAAGGATAAACAATCTGCACAACAAAGAGAGTCAATGATTCGTGAAGAATTGATGCATAATCCTATACACATTGATGATGATAGCAGTGAGCAAAGTGAGGAGAATGAGGAGGACAGACAGATGAGGAGGGCAATGAAAGAGAGTAGAAATATGCATAGAGAAGAGGAAGAGATGAGAAGAAGAAGCTTTGGTGGTAATTTTGAGAGATCTAGATCGGTTAATATACGAGAGAGAGAGAATATGGGGGCGGTAGTTCTACCCATAGGACTCCTGGTGTTACAGCAGAGTCTGAAAATATTGGACCAATGGATACATATCTTCAAAAAAAAAGGGGTCGTACACAGACTTCAATCAAGACAGCTCTCAAAGGAATTAAAAATGCAAAGAAACACATTGGTAAAGCTATCTCTAAATTTTTCTTCTAGAACCATATTCCTTTCAATGTAGCTGATAGCCCTTACTATCACACTATGGTGGATGCTATACAATCAGTAGGGCCTGGTGTTCCCCCTTCTAGTTCAAATGATATTGCTACTAAATATTTTGACTCAGAGGTAGATGAACTTCATACTTATATTGAGACATTTAAACGGTATTGGGATGAATTTGGTTGTACACTGATGTGTGATGGGTGGAGTACACAAAACAGAAGAAATATAATTAATTTCTTAGTGTACTCTAGCATGGGGACAATATTTTTGAAGTCGTGGATGCTCTTTTGCTCATTTCAAAAATGCAGATTATATTTGTCGGTTGATGGATGAGGTGGTACAAGAAATTGGTGAAAAAGAGTAGTCAGTGGTTGCGATAATGGGGCAAATTATAAAGTGCTAGAAATTTCTTGATGATTAAAAGACCTCATTTATATTGGACGCCATGTGCCGCACATTGTATTGATCGATGTTAGAGGATATTGCAAAAGAGCTCGAAATTGACATGGTCATATGTGAAGGTCGAGGTTAACAAATTTTATATATAACCATGGTTGGGTTCTTAATTTACTCGGGCGGATGGTGGTGGTAGGGAGATCATCGGACAGGCGTCACTAGATTTGCCACTCACTTTTTAGCCTTGGAGAGTATCATGCGCTACAATGATGATATTATGCGGATGTTTACATTACAGGAGTGGTCTATGAAAATTAAGAATATGAAACCTAAAGATAAATCTTTAGGTGAAACTTTGAAAAATATGGCTCTTGGAAATACATTTTGGGATAATATTACAATTGAATGAGTATTTGAGCCTTTTGTCAAAGTATTAAGACTTGTAGACAGTGATGACAAGTCTGAGATGGGTTTCTTATATGAGGCAATGGACATAGCTAAAGAATCAATAAAAAAAATATGGGCCAAAGTTATAGGAAGTGGTGGAAGATGATTGATTCTAGATGGAACAAACAACTACATAGAGATATACACGCTGCAGGTAAGCATGCTTTTAAGTTCTAAGTTTTAATTTACTTTTATTTATAAATATTTAAAAATTTGAATGCTTACAATTTACAAATTTTAAATTTCTACAGGGTATTTTCTTAATCCAAGATTTCAATTCTCTAAAAATGTCAATAATGATAGTGAAGTCTTGTTGGGGGTTAGAAAGGTAATCAACAAGCTTAAGCTCGATATTCCTATGATTATGGTACATCGAGTATTTATTATTTGGAACCATCACAAGATCCATATGCTAGTTATTATCATCAGTATCCTCAGTATTCTCAGGCACAAGATCTAAATGCTGGTTATTATTCTCCTCAAACGCAAGTTACACAACAAGATCCATACAATATGACTAGTATGATGGAATCACTTTTTGGAGCATCAGGTCCCAGACATCAATATTTACAAACTTATGATGATTATGATGATGAAGACTATAAAAATTTACGAGAACCAGCTCGGTATTCAACAAAGTTTTAAATTTTAAGTAAGTTAATACATTTTTTTAAGATTTTAGACTTCATATGTGAGTAATTTTTGTTTTCTTATTTTGTCATTTTTTCTAAATTTTTCTACATTTTTAAATAATATTTAGAATTTTATATAATTAAAAAATAGTCCGATCCGATACGAACGGCTGATACAGCCAATACGTATCGTTTTTCTAGACAGCCGATACCGATCCCAATCCCGATACTAGGAACCTTGGTAAATACTTAATCATCTCTCATTGTGCTTATATGTATGTAAAACATCTTAAGGTTCAAGGTTCATTAGACAAGTCATACTTATACAAATATAATTAGTTATTATTCTTGGTGTTCGTTAGTTTTTCTTTTCTTTTTTTTTCAAAAATCTTTCAACCATTTACAGCTCTGTGATTCTCTTGGTAAAATTCTAGTTTTGGGTATCATGAAATTATTTGCTATTGCTTATTTGTTTATTGATTGGTCATGATGGATGGCCGTGCTGGTCGCACAATGCCGCACGACACCCCTCCTAATAATTCCGCCCTCGCCGTCGACCTCGTTGTCAAGCTACCCGTTGCCAATCGCTGTCGCCATCTCCGTCGGGTGCCCTAGCCCGAGGGAGGAGAGACCGAGAGAGAGTAAGAGAGAAATTGAGGGAGAAGGAGAGACCGGATCCGCAAGTTAAGTTTTAACCGATCTCTCTCTTTCTCGATCTCTCTCTCAATTTCTCTCTCTCTCTCTCGGTCTCTCCTTCTCCCTCGGGCAACGACGACGGCGATCAGCGAGCGGCGAACGGCGACGGCGAAGGCAAAGGCGAAGGCGAAGATGAGTATCTATTTTTTTTCTCTCCTCTTGCGGCATAGCCGGCAAGTGCCGCGGCACGTGCCGTGCCGGCCGATGGTCGGCACAGTCCGTGCCTGTGGCACGGCCATCGTTGATCTTGATAACATGCTTACAGTACTACTCATCTTTTTGTGTAGATTATTTCATTCATTTTACTCATCGGTTGTCAACAATATCGGAGGAATAATGCTGATAGATGAATTCAAAGAAGCATATGTGGGCGCAGTTGCTGCTTTATGGTCTTGCAGGGTGATTCTTTTCGAACTGCTTGCTGGTTATCTACCATTCAATGATTGCAGCCTGATGAACCTGTACAGGAAGGTATACTTTTCAACAGAGGTGTTATGATTTTACTGAATAATTACTTAACCACTATGAAGTTTCTCTAATTAAGATTATTGTTACATTCCGTAAAGATTTCTGGAGCAGAATATGCATTCCCGGAATGATTCACTGTCCCGTAAAGGAAGCTTATTTCCAGGATTTTGGATCCATTTCCTATAAGGGTACCTTCAGAAATCCTTTTGAAGTATACTTCAAGCTTCATGAGATTTATTTTCTTCAATAGGAAAATGATGCATCTCTTTAGTTAAGAAAGAAGCTTACAAGCCTTTGTTTGCAATTGAAAATGATGAATCCGAGAGGTTTATCAATGCTTTCCAACTTATAGCAATGTCCACTAACCTAGATTTGTCTGGTCTTTTTCAGGAGCAGGTATTTCAAATTCTGATTTCTACTTTTATCTCTATCATTTTCTATTGTAAGCTAATTTTTTCAAATCGATGGCAAACAAGAAACGGAACTTGGCTCAGTGCATTTGGTAGATGAGACAATAAAAAAAATTGAGGTTGCTGCAAAGGATGTAAGTCTATCAATTAAGAGGATGAACAATTCCAAGGTACAATTTAGCTTGAGATCTTTGGTAACCATTAAAAAAAAGATCAATTATAATCCAAGTTTTGATCATGTACTTTTTTCTTATAATTTTTATATTATGTTTCTCACTGTCTATATCTTGTATATTTAATATTGATGTTTGGTATGAGAATCTTTCTCGCTATCTTATATCTTAGTTATTTACATTCTTTTTTCACTGTCTATATCTTGTATATTTAATATTGATGTTTGGTATGAGAATCTTTCTCTCTTATCTTATATCTTAGTTATTTACATTCTTTTTTATCTTTTTGACAGAGACATAATCTTTGGACAATAAAATGGAGGGCTTAATATTATTGTTTATTTATTTCAAACTATTTGTAATTTGTAATGGATTGTAAACTTTAAAATTTGTTCTAATTATTAAAGGATTGTTAGATTTGAGTGTTGGAACTAAAACTTGTTGTATGGATTTGTGTTATAATGAATTATTAGAATTGTAATTTATATGTTGTATGAGTTTTGAGTTAGAGATATGTTATTTTTGTATAATACACTATTTATATTGGATAAATTAATAAATATTGAATTTTATATAGGGTAAACAGGTTAGATGGGTCGTGTTATCGTGTCGTGTTAACACGACCCGTTTAAACGAGTTAGACGAGTCGTGTTATCGTGTCGTGTTAACACGACCCATTTATTAAACGAGTTAGACGAGTCGTGTTTTGTTACCCGTTTAATAGTCGGGTCATGTTCGTGTCTACGAAATACAACTCATTTATTAATCAGGTCATGTTCGTGTTAGGGTGAAGTTGTCCCGACCCGAATTTGACCTGACCCGAACCCGCTTAACCCGACCCGATTGCCACCCCTAGGAATTACCTTACAAAATTCGCTTAGTAGTTTCAATTGTGGAACTAAATTACAAACTAAACAACACCGAAGTCCAAACCAGCTTTCTCTACTTGTTTTTGCCTAGTACCAGCCAGATCAGATGAAACATGTGCCTTTTGACCTCACATCAACCATTTTGCCCAACGTGTTTCAATTGATACACATAACATGCTCACATTGGCTGAAACAGGTCAATATCCTTTTTTTTGGTTCTGAAATTTAACGGATTGGGTTTCCCATCTATTATTGACTCAAACCTGACCATTAAGAAACCACCAAACAAATAATAGAGTGAGCTTCAAGAAACCACCAAACAACATATCAAAGCTGTTGTTAGGTCCTTGTTTCATGCATCCAAATCATCTTACCCTAAATTTGTCCTATATTTTGTGCAAGATATCTTCCATGATTCATGTTGGAGGCTACTAGTGCAATTATTTTGTAATGGCAAATTCATGGACAGAATCTCTTGTATTCAAATTATACAAACTAGATTCATATGTTTAGTCAAGATGCACTGCTTATGGAAGATCAATTGTGCCAAAAAATCAAAGATCAAAGTTAAAATAAAGCAAATTCAGCAGGTATATTAGACCTCATTCAAACGGCATTGACATGCGTTCAAATGCCAACATATAAAAGACATACTTCGCAAAAGAAAATCTTGAACGCATGTCTTTCTTACTTCACAAGAGTGAAAGTCATCTTGACATGAGCAAGAAAATCTTAACTTATTATTTAGTTTCACAAAGTAAAATATATGCTAAAATAAAAAGAAAAAAATACTTACGGTGAGTGCTAGATTTCTAGATCATATGTCGACCTATGTTAATCAATTAGCACATGGTTGAAGTCTTTCTATAAAATTAATGCTTAGTGTTATGCATCATAGGGTGAGTGCCAGATTTCTAGATGCATGTGTTGATTTTGACTTCTCTAACTTGAGTATATATGTTGTAAAGTTAACTTGGCAATCTCTACAAGATTGTCCCTGATTTCATCTCCTGCTTCAAATTTTTGCTTTTCTATTTGACAGAACTCCCATTTCGGTGTTGCCATATTAAATGTGTTATTGAAATGAATTTTGATAATATGTTCTCCCACAAGGCTAAATTCTGCTCATCAATAATACAATATCATCTTCAATGCAACTTAAAATTATCTAATAATGCAACACATCTCTTTCCCAATCACACCACCAACTCTCCTCTTCTCATCTCTGCATAGTCACAATTGGCCACCATTTGAATATTTTCATAATGTTATGTCAATCTCTCGAACTACTTGTGGTTATTAATTTTTCTTCTATTTCTAACTCTTCAGTAAGTTTTAGCAATTTTCTTGAGTTCCTTACATATTAGAAAAGGATCAATGAACTTATAAAATGAAAACCAAAGTATAAATAGTTGAAAAATCCTGAAACTCCCAAAACTTATTTGTTTCTTGGGGAGATCGAAAGCACAACCGAAACCAATAGCAAAATTTGAATAATGGTAATTATAAATGTATAAAAAATAAATATACATAAAAATATATTTCCTTATAAACCGACTCATTAGTGTCTGCATTGTCCGTGCTCATTGTAAACAGAAGGGAATTAGCAAGAATCTAGTCAAAGAAAGAAGTGGAATATATATGGATGTGACACATCCTCTAGGTTATTTTTGTTAGACATGTCCAAATCTTCTCATCATATTTGCATTTCCTAACTTCTGTCAATACAATCAATCATTTATTCTCCCTTTTATTAACCTCATTCATTTATCTCAATATTATCCACTTACTAGCACTCAACTTTTTCTTATCTTGGCAAAAGCAAGACATTTCCTAATTGTCTGACGTGCGATCCATTTTGGTAACTCCTTTTCACCTTGATTTGACAAAATTGCATTTGATAATACTTATTTTCAGACCTATCTTTACTGAAAACTGTAGATTTATAAATTTCTTCTCCCAGCTCCTAGATCAATTCAATCCTAGAATAATCAATTTAACAATGTCATCAAAATATAGTACTCGCTAACATATAAACTTGTCCACAATTTAAATTGCAAACATGACTACAAGATACATACAAAAGCAAAAGGACTAGCAAGCACAAATGATGCCTTAAACATGATTAAATACATATATAGAATGCTTAAAGAGATTAACATATTCAAAAAAAAGAAAAAAGAAACAAAAGAACTTGGAAAATCCATGCAAGTCTTATATTGAGACAAATGGATTTCATATAACAAGCTACAAAGGAAATAAATTTTGCTAATTCCTCAAAGAGACTTCCTTTCATCACACTCTGTGATACGGATGCAAGAACTCACAGCAAGGATGAACAGATACTTCTACACTCTTGGCATTGCATCAAATACTATACCAGACACGATACTCTAGTACATTGAGGAGACATACAGGACATTTCCTTTACATATTTAGACTTCTTCAAAATAAAAATAAAATTGACACTCTAGGATACTTGTTGAGTAGGAGTTCAAATATAAGACAAATTTAAAATTTCAAAAGGTTCTATTTGTAAAAAAAGTTGGACCTACATGTTCTATTAGGCATGATGAATGACATAGACTAATATTATGGCAATATGCCACAATCAAATGATGATTATCAATACTTCCTCATATTTGCTCAACATATTAGCAGCTAACAAATTGTTACAAATGGGTAGTTTTGTTGATGAATATTGCTCCAGTATATACTAATCCAATCTTATAGAAATAACATTAATCAAGTGAATACAAGAACATACAAGCCACATATCAGACGCATACACAAACATGCCCACACACAGTCACATACCAAAATTAATGTAGGTCGGACGCCTACCTTTTCTTATTTGACAAGTTTATTAAGGATTTTAGTTTACATTAAGACAAAATGGGTCTAATTTTAGCTTAATTTGACTAAATTTTGGATTAACTAGTTAGTTGGGGTTAGCACCTAAGAATTTGGATTAACAATAATGTGTGGGTTATCCACGTCAAGTCAGCAACGAAGAAAGATCAGCCTTTTAACAAGGAAATAAAGTTAACATTCATTTAAGGACTACCAAGTCCTAATCCTATTAAAATATTTTTCCCACCTTTCCTTTTCTTTATAAGAACTAACAGCTTATAAATGTTAAAAACCACACTTGAACATCTAAAATCCTTAAAATACTTGATACAGAGTCATAAATTTTGAATAAATTTGCTTGCAACTCAATCCTAACTAGTAGGATTCTATTCGAACTAAAATGGCCTATTTTGAATGAATTTCTACTACAAAAAATTAGGCATAAAATTACATCCAAAATTCCTAAAACAATGTGTTCTGAGATTTTTGAATTGTAATAGAACCATTGCCTGCCTAAATAGGACCCAAACTTGTCCAAAAATATATACCAAACGTAGCACTAAAGAATGAAGTTGATTCCAACTTTTCTTTCAAAAAAAAATAATAAATTAATAACAAACAAATAAATAAGTGCAGCACCCTTCCCTACCTCATAATGTATCGAGCTCTCTCCTTCTCTTCTTTTTCCTTCATTTTGTTAGCCTAAGAGCTTGTTTCTTTCTCTTTCCCCATATGGATTAGTACATGAATCGTCTTTACCCTTTGGGGCAAAGAGTTCTAGTTTTCCTCTTCTTTTTATTCCATTTGTATTAACTTGTTTAACCTAATTGTTCCATATTGTTGCTCTACTGCATGTTTCTTTCATATGAGGTGGAGCCTATTTCACACCAACATACAAAGGGTCAGATAACTGACGGAGTCCAGTGATTCTTATTCTAATGCACTCAGGAAAGAAAATCTAATCCTAAGTTAAAGGAAAGAAGGAAAAAAAAAAGAAAAAAGGTGTCTATACCAATACTAGAAGTCTGAAACTACAGTAGAGCCACGGGGTATTGTACTTTTGATGCAAATCTAGTATGAATGCAATGTTTTGGAGAATAATCGACCCAACAAGTAACTAAAGTAAAATATAGTAGGCAATAACTGATAAGAAGTTAATTGATTAAAATGATCACTACTAGATGGAAGGAGAGAAAACCACTCAGATAAGGCAGTAGCTTCCTCAACTCTCAAATAGGTACATTGATAGTAGAAAGGCCTAAAATATAGTGTAAGAAAAGACTTTAGAGTTTAGGTTTACCAATAAATAGAATAGTAGTGCTTTACTTTCAAACTAAGTCCTCATCTTCACGTCCGGCACCCAAAGATTCTCTTTCACTTTGGAATCTTTTGGACAGCAGCAATAACCAACGAAAAAGTAGAGGTTGAAGAAAAAGAGAGGTTTAGAGAGAAAGTGGAAGAGATTAGAGAAGAATCTTAAGATAGAGTAGGAGAAAGGGAGAGAAAGAAAGAGAGAGAGAAGAAGAAGACCATAGGGGAGAAAAATGAGAGATCTCAAATAAATCTTATTCCAGCTTGTCCTTGTTTCTCATGCAATAACCCTTAAATAGGTTAACAACCTTAATTCTAACTGATTCTAATAGAAACTTATTTTCTAATAGGACTCTAATTGATCTTCTTACCTAAATTGATTGATCCAATTTAGGTAATAAATCAATGTGGACATCCCCCACATATAAGCTTACCATAACTATCAATTGAGATTCTAATAGGAATTCATTTCTTAATAGGATCCTAATTGATTAAACCTTACCTAAATTGACTAACCCAATTTAGGTAATAACTCAATACGGACATCCCCCGCATATAGGCTACCATATTTGTTAATTGACTAATTCAATTGATTATTTGAATTAAAAATCAACAATTAGACCAAAATTGGGCTCGAGTAATTCTATTTTGGTCAAATTGAAGATGATGCCCACATCAATTCCCTGTGGGTGGGAAAAATCTCGACTCCGACGAGATAGCCTCCATATATTTCTGGTATAGATCTTCTCGTAGTCTTCGTAATTCATATTCTTCGATCCAGCTAGCGTCAGAAATGGAGCGATTTCGCCATCGAACTAGATATCGTCGATGTGTACCCCATTGTGTTTTGGTCTCACGCGCATCAAGTATATCATCAATCTGGTCAATATCTGTCGACTGCTCAAAATGTAGTGAGCTAACATCTGTTGGTTGCATTGGGTCTCCATAATATGTGAACAAATCAGCAACATTGAAGATCGGCGAAGTAGACATCTCAGGTGGAAGTTCTAACAAATAAGCATTACTTCCCAACTTCTGCAAAATACGAAAAGGGCCAAACTTTCTCCTGCTTAGCTTGTTGTGCATCCCAACTGGAAATCTTTCTTTTCTAAGGTACACCATCACAAAGTCACCTACGGCAAAATCTTTCTCCCTGCGGTGTTGGTTTGCTGCTTCCTTATATTTGTTTTTAGATACCTGCAGCTTTTCAAGAATCTCTTGGTGCACTTAGTGAATTCTTTGAACATAGGTTTCAGCATCAGCACTATTTCTTCCATTATATGGTATTGGGGTTCTATCAAGATAGTGGGAAATAGGATGGCCATATATACTCTCAAATGGTGATTTTCCAGTGGATCTATTAATGAAACTATTGTAAGCAAATTCAGCTTGAGAAAGAACTAGATCCCACGGAGAGGGTTTCTCTCCAGCTAAACACCTCAATAGGTTACCCAATGATCGATTAACTACTTCAGTTTGACCATCTGTCTGAGGATGATATGCACTACTATAATGTAATTTAGTGCCCAGTTTAGACCATAAAGTTCTCCAAAAATGACTCAAAATTTTGTATCCCTATCTGAAGTAAATGATTTTGGAAAACCATGTAGACGAACTACTTCTTTGAAAGATAAATTTGCTATATGAGATGCATCAGATGATTTTTGACATGCAATGAAATGTGCCATTTTAGTGAATCTGCCAACAACTACAAGGACTGAATCAACTTTACGTGCAGTGCGAGGTAACCCTAGTATGAAATCCATGGTAATATCTTCCCAAGGCATAGTAGAAATAGGTAAAGGGGTGTATAATCCAGTGTTCTGTGTATGACCCTTAAAAGATTGACATATACGGCAGTTTTTCACATACCTCTCAACATCACTACGCATCTTAGGCCAGAAATATCGCTCTTGTACTAAAGAAAGGGTTTTCTGCTGACCAAAATGTCCACCTAGCCCACCACTATGCAAATCATGAATTAAACTTTCTCTTAGAGAACCAACAGGAATACATAGTTGTGTCCCACGAAATAAATATCCCCCATGCAGTAGAAAATCTGATGTTGAATCAATACCATTTACTTGGCATGACTGTAGGATAGGTCCAAAGTATGGATCATCACTATACTGACCTTTAATTGATTCAATGCCTACAACTTGTATTGACATAGTAACCAGTAAATTTGATCTCCTACTCAAGGCATCAGCTACTCGATTGCTCACTCCGGCTTAATGTCTCAGATGAAAAGTATATTCTTGTAAAAATGATGACCACTTAGCATGTCGCTTACTAAGATTTTTTTGTGAATTTAAGTAGCGTAATGCTTCATGGTCTGAATTTAGAATAAATTCTCTTTGAATCAGATAATGTCTCCAATGTTTCAATGCCTGAACAATTGCATAAAACTCTAGGTCATATGTAGAATAACGAGAACGTGTATCATTTAGTTTTTCACTGAAGTATGCGACAGGACGTCCCTCTTGACTAAGGACTGCACCAATACCTATGTGAGAAGCATCAAAATCAACCTCAAATACTCTATCAAAATTAGGAAGAGCTAGCACTGGAGCACTAATCATCTTATTCTTCACAAGTTCAAAACTTTCCTCGGCTACTGGATTCCATTGAAACTTTCCTGCCTTAAGACAATTAGTTGATGGCACGACTATCAACACACATTCTCTAAGAGCCATCTTTCTTTGGTGTCAAAAGTGCAGGTACAGCAACTGGACTCAAACTTTCCTTAATGTACCCTTTCTTTAAAAGATCACTAACTTGCCTATACAACTCTTCATGTTCAAAAGGACTCATTCGGTACTGAGGTAAGTGAGGGAGACTAGCTCCAGGAATTAAGTCTATGCGGTGTTGAATTTCACGTAATGGGGGTAGGCCATTAGGAAGTTCATCAGGTGTGAGATCTGAAAATTCAGAGTATAGTGGTTGGATTTTAAGAGGGATGTCAGACGTTTCTTTGATCTCTTTACTCATCAAAGCATACACTACGGGTGATTCAATCATGTCATGCTGGAATTTATTCTTTTCAAGAATCATCATGGTTTTATTATCAAAGCGTACATGGTCTTTTGTCTCTTGTTTCCTAGGATATGGTGCATTCCTTTGTGGATGTAAAGTTACTTGTACATTGTCCTTAATAAGAATTTAACAAAATGTTCAGTTCTCAAATTCTTCCTATACTTACCGGCTGTTTTACTGGTAAAGGCCGATCCTCCTGCTCTTTCTTTCGGAGACCGACTTGATAATGGTGCTTGCTGCCCTGCGGCTGAAAAGTGTATGTATTTTTCTCCCCATTATGCATTATCTTTCTATCATATTGCCAAGGTCGACCTAACAAGACATGACATACATCCATAGGTACTACGTCACACCAAACTTCATCCTTATATGATTTGCCAATTGAGAATTTAATTAGGCATCTAGTTGTAATATGAACTTCACCCCCACCTTTAAACCAGGCAATCTTATAAGGTTTATGCAATTTATCAGTTTTCATATTAAGCTTATCAACCATTTCTTGAACAATAAAATTTTCTGTACTTCCACTGTCTATGATGACTGAACATAATTTTTCATTCGATGTGCAAGTAGTGCGAAAGAGACTTCGCCTGAGCCACGCATCCTCATGTGGAGCCCTTGGCGTTAGCATTACACGATGCATGACAAGTAATTATGTCCTCATGTGGAGCCCTTGGCCTTCAGTATCACCAATTGCTTCATCTTTAGAGATGTTATCTTCTAATTCATTCTCCTATTCATTTTGACTTTCATCACTAGTTAACTCATCTTCTTGTTCAATCAAATTAGATTGGTGTGTGAACTTTCTTAGAGGACAATCAGATGAACGATGACCAGGTTGCCTACATTTGAAACAAGTTAAAGGTGTAGGTCCTAATATACCTCTACTCTTAGCAAATACATCAGAATTGGACTGAGGAAGGACTGTTTGTGTTAATTTTGGTGGTTCCTTCCCGACAACTTGCATCCTAGTGGTGCCTTTATCTGAATCAATTCTACGAAACCCTTGTCTTCTAAGTTTAGCTTCAGGCTTTGTGGCTTTGCTATAGGCTATGTCAAGGCGCAAGGTATCACACATGGTTAATTCATCTTGGATTTGAGATCGCAACCCATTAGTGTAACGGGCAATTTTTTGCTCTTCACTTTCTTGTAGTTCATTTCGTGCAAGTAAAGAATAAAATTCTTCAGTGTATTCTTGTACAATTTTGGATCCTTGTCGCAAATTTTGAAGTTTTTGGAAAAGTGTTTGTGTATAATCAATAGGTAAAAACTTCCCCTTAAACTTTTCTTTCATATGGGTCCAGGAATTGATTTTATCTTTTCCTTTTCTGATTCGATCATTTTGGATTTGTTTCCACCAAATTAATGCATGACCTTTCAATTTGAGACTAACAAATTGTACTTTTTTGTCTTCTGGGATTTCTTTCCATTCAAAAAATTGGTCTATATGGTCGATCCAATCCAAAAATTCATCAGGTAATAATCGCCCTTCAAATTCGCTAACATCAATCTTAATTCCCTGATCCCACCTATCAACAGACCTATGTCTCATATGATGTGCATAATAATTCCTATCATCATCACTTCCTATATCTTGGACAGAAGTGTTGCCTTGTCTAGATGCTTTAGGAATATTCTCTGGTTGTGGATTGACTTGGATGTTACCTAAGTGTTGTAAAATTTGATTCATTCCTTGTTGTAGTTGTAGAACTTGATGTTGTAATTGTGTGACATCTTCTCTAATATCAGTTGTGTTAAAATTTGCATTTGACATGATTCCAAAATAAGCTAGACAGATAAAGAAGCTTTTTTTTTTTATGAAAAGATGCTGAACTATATCTATATGCAAGTAAACCCAAGAAAAAGAAAACTTGCTCTGATACCAATTGATGCAAATCTAGTATGAATGCAATGTTTTGGAGAACAATTGACCCAACAAGTAACTAAAGTAAAATATAGTAGGCAATAACTGATAAGAAGTTAATTGATTAAAATGATCACTACTAGATGGAAGGAGAGAAAACCACTCAGATAAGGCAGTAGCTTCCTCAACTCTCAAATAGGTACATTGATAGTAGAAAGGCCTAAAATATGGTGTAAGGAAAGACTTTAGAGTTTAGGTTTACCAATAAATAGAATAGTAGTGCTTTACTTTCAAACTAAGTCCTCATCTTCACGTCCGGGCACCCAAAGATTCTCTTTCACTACTGGAATCTTTTGGACAGCAGCAATAACCAACGAAAAAGTAGAGGTTGAAGAAAAAGAGAGGTTTAGAGAGAAAGTGGAAGAGATTAGAGAAGAATCTTAAGATAGAGTAGGAGAAAGGGAGAGAAAGAAAGAGAGAGAGAGAAGAAGAAGACCATAGGGGAGAAATGAGAGATCTCAAATAAATCTTATTCCAACTTGTCTTTGTTTCTCATGCAATAACCCTTAAATAGGTTAACAACCTTAATTCTAATTGATTCTAATAGAAACTTATTTCCTAATAGGACTCTAATTGATCTTCTTACCTAAATTGATTGATCCAATTTAGGTAATAAATCAATGTGGACATCCCCCACATATAAGCTTACCATAACTATCAATTGAGATTCTAATAGGAATTCATTTCTTAATAGGATCCTAATTGATTAAACCTTACCTAAATTGACTAACCCAATTTAGGTAATAACTCAATACGGACATCCCCCGCATATAGGCTACCATATTTGTCAATTGACTAATTCAATTGATTATTTGAATTAAAAATCAACAATTAGACCAAAATTGGACTCAAGTAATTCTATTTTGGTCAAATTGAAGATGATGCCCACATCAACTTTGGTGCAGTGTAGGAGAGAAAACGAAAAAGGATTAAGTACATTTTATGCCCCCTATAATTAGGCATTTTTTTTGCTCGAATTTTCTGAAAATGAGAACTCCATTCAGTAAAAAGTAATAATATTAAAGTTCATATTATTCATGTAAGACATACTGGACAAAATATGCAAGTTATAATCATTCAAAGATGGAAGGAGACATATATTCTATTTTATGTAAGCAAAATCCATCATAACAAACTTGTAATTTTGATGATTGACCTATTCAACAGATTTCAAAAACCTATAAGGCCATGCTCTGTATTTAGAATCCAGAGATTCCAAAAACTAAAGAATTTGATTGGCCCTCCAAATGATTTCTTTAAAAATTATTACCAGAGTAATCTCTTTACTTTTGGTGTTTGGCATTACAAATGTTCTAGAGTATATTAACTCCATCTTTCTCTTCCCCTTTATCTATCCAAGCAAACCCCCAGGAGCTATTGCCTAGCCGCTGAGCTGATGAACTCACTACCGGAAGACCGATGAGTATGCAGGCCAAATAGGAAGATAGACGAATATGCTATCCACATAAAGGAAAGATGAGAGATGGGAGAAGAGAAGAATATAGAGTAGGTAATTAGAGGAAAACATATGAATGGTGCAGAATTGGACTTCTTGAAGAGTTAAATTTCTATTATGCATTTCCTATTGTTTGCTACCACCACGAAGTTGATTTCATAATCAAATCCCAATGGATTCACCCTTTTGCCTTCCTACTAAACAACTTCTTCACAAATCCATGAATCCACCTATCTTCCTCCTCTCAAAGCGCTTCACTAACCAACCTTAAGGCTTGAGTCCCCTCCCAGCAGCAACCATTTTTCTGGGCTCATCAGAGAGGCAACTCTTGCTGGCTAGCTGCAGCCTCATGGGAGACACAACAATCTCTGGTAAATGAATAGCTTCGCTGGAGCAGCTGCAGTTGCTGGCGGTTTAAGCTTGTGAGTGAGTGAGAGAGTGGGAGAGGGTTGGAAAGATTGAAATTCACTATACGCCAAACACCCTTTTAGTAGTAATGAACATCAGTTATCCTGAAATCTGATGGACTTGTTGAAGTTTGCAGAGATGGTTACTAAATATATTAAACTCCATCAGGTAAGCTGATTATATTATGATACCAAATAAAACATTTTCAGTACCAAGCTAGTATTTGGCAATCATTAACAGACTCGTCCTGTAAACTGATTGTAACACACAGTTAATGGTCAATATTTCTTCATCATGTCTTTTAAGGTCCCAAATGACAAAGATCATGCTCTAACGTCTCCTACCATATGCTGTTGAGATTGTAACAGAAGACGCCTACATTAAGACAACTAAATGATATCTAGAAGATAATCTACTTGTCCATATGCTCCCATAAGCAGGCCAACCGCAAAATTAGATCCCCAACAACCCAACGTAATCATTTGGAAGTAAAACAATTTGTTGACGGCCTAGGATCTTAGGATCTCTGCCAATTTATGTGTTCTCTGTTCCCAGGTTAATTAGGACACCAAATCTTTCTTCTCCACAAGTAATCGTACACCTTTAACATCTCAATTCAAAACGCACCAAAAGCAAATCATGAAGCAACTCTTGGATCAATGAAGATCAAGGTGAACTAAAGAAATACAATCATGCACACAAAATAAATAAATTAGGGCAATTTAGGATATGAGTTACCGATTGAGCGTTGTGCCAGGAGAGGCCTCGGTAGACATTGATGGAGAAGGTGGCGGTGAGGTAGAGGGTGGCCACGCCGAGCCCTGCGGTGAATGCCTTGAATGCAAACTCGCCTACCCTTCTCATCGTTACCGCTAACGCTTTCTCTCTGTTGATCGCTTGCCTCGTTTCCTGAACTCCGAATGGATCGTTACAATGACTGAGGCAGTATATTTGTATCGACGGCTAAGATTATTTATGAGGCATTTTGCAAATATAAAAAAGAGTTAATTATGCCTGTACCCTAAACAGTTGCACCCTTATTATTTCTCAAGATATAGATCAAATTTCAAACTTGTCTCCTTGAATTTTCATTTGCATCACTTGGGGGGGCAATTTGCAACTTAATTATATTTATTTTATGAATTTGCAATAATATTGAGTCTGAAGTTATTGAATTGGCAACAATGGGTTGCTTTTACTATGTTAACCCTAATGAATAATAAAATAACATATATACCTAAATTAACTATTTCTCATTGTTTCACTTTTTTTTCTTCTCTTCTCCTTTTCTTTTCACATCACCATCGGAAACCACCATCATGCACCTCGTTGTCGTTACCACCAACACCATCCATCTCGTTGTCGCTACCACCACCACCATAGTAACAACCACACACTACTTTTACTACCCCTCCACCATCATAGTCATCTTACCACCACCATCTCACTACCACTTTCACCATTTTCACTACTACTATTACTACCATCATTATCATCTTCACCCAAATATAACAACCAATACCATCACATTCAATACTAGTCCACTCTAGTACCATCTTAACCACCACCCAAGCACCACTATCGCCATTACTTTCCTCTAGGGGTGTCAAAATAAACAAACGGCGTAGGCTCGGCTCAGCTCGGTTTGAGCTGAGCTGAGCTGAGCCTAAGCCTAAAGCCTAATTTAGGGCTCGATTTGAATTTCAAGCCAAGCTTGAGCCGAAGCCAGCTTGCTCAGGCTTGGCTCAATAGGCTCGTATAAAATATTCTCTCTCAAACCCTAATCCTCTAAGTCCCAACAACCTCCGCTTCTCTCATTCAACTCCAATCCTTTTTCCTTCTAAGCCATCGGCCCGTCGCCTCCTCCTCATCCTCCTTCGCCAAGGTACCTCTTGGTCCTCCTCCTCCTCCTCAAGTCGTCATCTTGTCGTCCTCCTCCTCAAGCTGTCACCTCGTCTTCGTTCTCGTCCTCGTCCTCCTCCTCCACCACCTTCAGCAAACCTCCTCCTCCAGCAAGCCTCCTTCTCCTCCTCCTTCGGCAATGAAACACCCAACTCAAAAAATCATGTGTTCTTCACGTGGAAAAAATCACGTGACTCTCACATGACCTATCAATGTAATAATCTCACAAAATATCTAAGATAGATCTAAAATATCATAACAATCCAAGCAAATAATCTAGAATTATAATTATCACAAAGCTTCAACAAGTCTTCAGAAATATAAGTCTATATACAAACTTAAAATATAAAAATCCTCGCAAGGGCTAAAGTCCAACTAGAAATAAAAGAATAAGCAACACTGATAAGAAAATAAATTCGCTACTCCTCGATATTCGCATCCTCTATATTTAACTCTAAAATATTTTCACCAAAAATACGGTGAGCACACGTCCCAGCAAGTACAATCCAATAGTAATCTATGAATAATGTATTGTATTGCATGATAAATAGAAATGCATGCCCATAATTATTAATATATTAAGGTAATGTGTACAATTTAATTTACAATAAATTTTCATTTACTCATAATATACATAATTGCATAATATCATCATAATTCAATATGTCAAATTCCACATACCAACCCTTTCAATGATGTCATATCCATATAGCAAACATGATAACATGGAGGACTAATCATCTAGTGGTAATATCCCCCGTACATGCCTAGCGACGTTGCATATGATCGATTGTATATGGCCATCAGACTAAGGATCCCAGTTGTAGGCCCATCATCATCAGCATCATCACAACTCTAGTAAATTATTACATACAGCGAGAAAGAGCTGACAACTCAATGGACGCCCTGACCCTACATTATTGGGTACCGCTAGAGCTATAACCCTACCTCTCAAACATCTTTCTACTATTATCCTAGATTAGTCTCCAAACAAGGCAGTGTAATCACCTAAATATTTTACCATCTAATGACCTCAGGTGTAGACTGCTAATATGATAATATTATATAATACACTCTACCCTTAACCTCGAATTGAGTGGGTGAGAGGGCACTGCCTAGTTAGGACTAGACTAATAATGATATGTGCATATAGTGTCATGTCTTCTATTATCTTATTACATCATGATCATCAAGATAACATATGCCATAACTAAGTATGGAGTTTAACATGAATAAAGAGACTAATACTAAATAATGCATGTAAAAATAGTCATTAATGACATAAATAAATTATCATTATAATAATTATATTATTTGTAGACTAACATGGGATCTAACTCACCTAAAATATTTCTTGAATCTGTCTCACTCTTCTAAACAATCGAGCTCTTCTTGAATCTCGAAATTCTCATCGCACAATAATGGGTCTAATAATTTATAAAATAAAATTGTACGTAAGAAAAAGAACTTATAGAACTAACTTCCATATTGTATAAATTAAGTTCGACTCTCTAGGTCCAGATAAGTTCGACTTAGTCTTGCATTTATTTTTCCCTATCGATATATTATTTTATTAGGCTAGCCTATGGTCCACAGGTTGGGCTAGGCTCAAGACCCAGTTTGCATTGCTTGGTTAAGAAAGTGGGTTGTCGTAGTTTACTAACCAAAAGGGAAGGATCAGGCTTAAAGGCCAAGTCAAGCAAGGTGGGGAAGTGGGCTACGGGCCTACAGCCCACTAAGCTGAAGTGGTGGACTAAGCTCGAAGGCCTAGTCCATCAGGGCGAGGTAGTGGGTTGCGGCCTACCCCGTAGCCCACAAAACTAAAGGGGTGGATTGGGCTCAAGAGTGTAATAACCGCCGGCTCGGCTAACCGTTGGCCCGGCCAACTGAGCCTGGCCAGCTAGCTGTGGCGAGCCCCGCTGCCATCGCACTTCCCCCTCCTCCACCGCCTCTCTCCAACTCTCTCTCTCACTCTCTCTCTCTTACCCTCCTCTCTTTCTCTCTCTATCACCTCTCTCTTTCTCTCCTCGTTGACGGCTTCTCGCCGTCACCGTCGTCGCCGCCGCACCCCTCACCACCTTCTCTCTCTAACTCTCTCATTCTCTCTCTCTTACCCTCCTCTCTTTCTCTCTCTCTATGACCTCTCTCTTTCTCTCCTCGCCGACGGCTTCTCACCATCGTCGTCGTCGCCGCCGCACCCCTTACCACATTCTCTCTCTAACTCTCTCATTCTCTCTCTCTTACCATTCTCTCTTTCTCTCTCTATCACCTCTTTCTTTTCCTCCTCGCCGACGTCGCCGTCGTCGCCGCCACACCCCTCACCACCTTCTCTCTCTAACTCTCTCGTTCCCTCTCTTACCCTCCTACTCTTTCTCTCTCTCTATCACCTCTCTCTTTCTCTCCTCGCTGACGGCTTCTCGCCGTCGCCGCCTCACCCCTCACCACCTTCTCTCTCTAACTCTCTCGTTCTCTCTCTTTCTCTTACCCTCCTCTCTCTCTCTCTATCACCTCTCTCTTTTCCCTCCTCGCCGACGATTTCTCATCGTCGCCGCCGTCGCACCCCTCACCACCTCCTCTCTATAGCTCTCTCGTTCTCTCTCTCTTACCCTCCTCTCTCTCTCTCTCAACCACCTCTCTCTCTCTCGACCTCTCTCTTTCTCTCCTTCTCTTATTGCTGCCACCGCCGCTACCGCCGAGGTGAGCCCCTCCCCTCTTTCTTCTCTTCTTCTTCCTCCTTCTTCCTTCTTCTTTTCTTCTTCTTTTTCCTCAACTGCTTCTTCTCTTCTTTGTTTTCTTCAACAGTGCTGGGCTCGGCCCAACACTGTTGTAGGCCAGTGCTGGACCAAGCCCAACACTAGTGTAATAATCCTTATTTTTATTATTTATTTATTTAGATATCTCTTTCTTAATTAATACAAATAGATTTAGACATTAATTATTGGATAATAATATATATTCATCAATATGATTATTGTTCATTTTAATTAAGTAATGATTAATTAGGTTATAAACTATTACGTATAAATATAGGTAATACCAATATTTATTTACTTATATGTCTAGTAGTTTAATAGATAGATTTGTAAATTATAATTATTAGATTTATATTCTAATATTCTTATGATATATATTTTAAGTAATTCTATTAATTTATTATATATTATTATTCTACAACAAATAAAATACTAGGCTTATTTAGTTATTTATTTATTATTTTATCGAGTAAAGACTACATAGTCCCTAATTAATCAAGATAGAGTATGAATTATAAAATTAATTATAATTAGACCAACAATATACTTATAGTTATTTAGCATTTTATTTTATTTTATAATTATATATTTAGAAATATTCTTATATAAAAGAAAACAAACCTCTTCTCCTTATACTATAATTAGCATTTTATGATAATAGTATAATTATAGTATTTGAATCGTATCGATAATATAGATCTAGTTATATAATCAAAAATAAAAAGAAGTAATTCTAAACCTAATAAACCTTTATATTTTAATTGAATTAATTCTAATTAGATAAACGACTAACATCATACTACTTAAATATTTTCAGATCCTAAACCCCTTATTTGAGACCCCGTGGACCTTGCTAGCGATGAGTGTCACTCGGTTAATTGATGGACGTGAGAGATGCGTGATTTATGTCTTCTAATCAGACAGTGAGTAGTCTTATCCCCTAGATGCCTTTCTCAAATTAGGTTATATTATATATTATGTACATGTTTTGGCCTCCAGCATGATTATATGACTTTATCTAGAGATGATTACAGTCGATCATATTTTATCATGCATCTAATTAGGCTGATCTTGGATATGAGCATGATGATGATAAATAGAGATTATGAGAGATGATTATATTGTTATAATGTTATGTCCAATTGATGTGTAGTATGAGTATGCATGTAATAGATTAGCATGAGTATGCATGTGTTGACTACATGGTTGGGGACTATGTTGCATTATTTTTCTCTTGACTCCTGTTCCACTTAAATTCCTGTTATGCATTGACTTGTTATCGTACTGGATATATACATATGATCTGTCATTTAGAAGAAAAAGATGAAATATGATTGATAGGATAGTTGATAGAAAGCATGAGGATACCTGAGTGGGCGCGAGGGTTAGGGCGTGCTTAAAGATGATTGATCGCCCGACATAGTCGGCCTTACGTCTGAGGTCGTTAGTTTGTGTGCGCAGTAGACATTCGGACACATGCCGTTTGCCAAGGCATATGTGGTGAGTTATCCTCACGAAGTTTTTATCAACTATGTGGGTGCCCGGTCTGGATGGATATTGATACCCTAGTGGGTGGCGGGGTATGATTATATCTGAGATACTCTTGCGGGTGGCGGAGTATGCTCTGACCCTTCGGACATGATGTGAGACCGGGTACCGGGTGATGACTGTACACAGTGGTCTAGTATGATGATATTATACCGAGATGTCAGTGATTATCGTGATGTTGAGAAATGCATATGATTTTATTATCATCCGATTACCTGATTATTGAGTGGTCAATATACATCATATATAGTTGCATTTGATCTCATAGCATCGTCATGGTTGGCATGCACCATGTGTCATATTTGAGAGAGAGTTATGATGATAGTATGACATGGAGATTTGTTTACTCATTATCGAGGATTATGTATTTTTATCAGTTATGACATGTTATCTATTTTTCACTTATATGTCATTGAGGATGCATTCATATACTCATCCATGACATGATGCTCTTTCTGATTTATATTATCCAGTACATGATTTACTCTCTGTTCGACTTCACTGATTCGGGATAAAGTCTATTCATTGAGCCTTTTGCTCATGACTCTTTTTATTTTTTTTTGAACCCTCACATATATGTGGTACGCGATAGCGACTTGAGATATCTTGAGAAGATATGTTAGAGCGATGATGAGGTGAGCTATAGATGCGAGACGGTATAGATGATAGTGTAACCAAATATTGAGTTATACCGGTATTTGATATTTGTACTCTTTTGTATTAGACTATAATTTGGATAATATAGGTCGAATCATAATATACTCTTGTAGTAGTTGTTTTAGTTGTATCTTGATAGTTTGTTGTTGCTTGTGTGAGTCCTGCTAGATAGGGGTGGCAAAACTTGACCTGACCCGATAACCCGACCCGATTACCCGGCTCTTAATCGGGTTTGGGTTAGGTATAATCGGGTTCAGGTCATAAACGGGTCAACCCGTCTAACCCGATTAATAATCGGGTCGTGTTCGGGTTTATACCACTGACCCGTTTTGACCCGTTTGACCCGTTTAACTATACAGGTCGGATCGGGTCAAGTCAACCCACCAACCCGTCAACCCGCCTATATATATATATATATATATTTCTAATCCTAAACCTAACCTAACTCCAACATTCTCCCCACTCTCCCTCAAACATCAGCTGCCTCACTCATCTCCCACCTCTTCACCTCACTCTTCTCCCACCCTCTTAGAAAGCCAACTCCTCCTTCCACAGGCGCCTCAACCGAGCAAATCGTGTCCGATGCAGTCACTACAAAGAAGATCCCCAGCCCCACCACCGGCACCGGCGCCGGTGCCCTCCACCTCTTCTTCCACGACTGCTTCTCTGACTGGTGCGATGCCTTCGTCCTCATCTTCGGGGTACCACTTCAACCGTGCCTAGAGCGACGACATCATCAACCTCTCCCTCCCCCGCTCCCTGGCGACGTCTTCGACATCGTCGTCCGTTCCCGCAGCCACTGCAATATAGAGTCCTGGTGTCTGTCCCCCACCAAGAAAAGGCAAAGGGGAAGAAACTCCCAGAAATAAGTCACCCAATCGCTAGTTGCTACATCTCGCCCCCTTCCACTTTAACTTTATGCAAAATTCCATGACCTTTCCCCATCTGATTGGAAAAAAGAAGTTAAAGAGAGAGATTGAAAGAGAGAATTAAAGTAATGGCTCCTCCTCCTCCTCCTGCTGGTGGTGGTGGTGGTGGAAGCAGTAGCAATAGCAGCACTATCTCCACTCTTCTTGAAGTTGTCCACTCTACTGGTGCATCCAATCTCTTCTTCAACCACCTCTATGGTTAGTCTCACCCTCTTCTGCACTTTTGCCCCTTGCTCTTCATGGTCTGTCTATTGTTTATTTTGTTTTGATGGTCTTCTAGATATATGGAAGGTGGGATCTGTTTCTTGCTAGATCTTCATCTATATAATTCTTCTTTGTTGGTCATGTTTTTCTCCAAATAATCAGCTGTCCTATGAAAATAGACTCATCAAACTGAATACTTGTCATAGATTTTAATTGGCATTAGAATTTCCTTATTATGGAGTTAGTTGGTTGTTTACCCTTGATTCTAAAATTTAAGAAGCTACGAATAAAAGGAGTATTGAAGATGGCATTACATTAATTCTTCCCTCCAGTTCTGTACTGTACAAGCTGAAATATACAATTTCAGTACATGGTCCCAATGAAAGACTACGAAATTACATGATTATGGCCTAATGCAATAGAAACATGAGCCTTAGTATGCAATAGAATGTATAGTATAAAATGAGTAGAACCCTTTAAGACTCAAATGAGGAGAAGGGGATAAAAAGATGAAGGTATAAAACTACTATTAAATATATGCTTCTTACCCATAGAAGTTTCAGATATAACTATATAAGCCAATAACATCTTTCATACATATACATGGCATGTTAGAACTTTTTAGTGAATTAATTTGATAAGTTATTTGTAGGATTTATGAATTATTGAATTTTTAGTTTGCCTCTTCTATTTCAGGTCCTAGAAGACATTTGAAGGCTCTGCACCTCGGTGCGAGCATTAATAGGAAATACCTTAACTGTCTCAATTTGCTAGTACCATTATAATTTAATCTTCTTAGTTATTTATACTCTCTTTTATTTTTTTGGCAGGTCCGTGATCTTGGATAATAAAACAGAGAGCTCAATGTTATTATTTATTTCAAATTATTTATAATTTGTAATATATTATAAACTTAATATTGGATGTTGGATGTTGGTGATTGAATTGTGAATTTAAAATTATGTTAGATTTATTGTGATTGCCATTGGATTATTAGATTTGAAAGTTGAAACTTAAAACTAAAATTAATATTTAGACTTATTTACTTAATGTTGGTTGTTGGTTGGTGTATGAATTTAGTTTGAATTGAATTTATGGTTGAATGCTTAGAATTGCTATTTTTGTGTTGTATAAGTTGAGTTAAAAAGTGGTTATTTTGTTTATATAATAGACTATCTATATTGGGTAAAGTCATAAATATTAATTTTTATATACAGTAAATTTTATTGGTGTTGTGTTAGACGGGTTAACGTGTTGTATTAAACGGGTTATCGTGTCATATTAACGGGTCGTGCTAACATGACCTGTTTAATAAATGGGTTATCGTGTTGTTTTAACGGGTCGTGTTAACATGACCCATTTAATAAACGGGTTATCGTGTCGTGTTAATACAACCCGTTTAATAAACGGGTTATGCGGGTCGTGTCGTGTTACCCGTTTAATAAACGGGTCGTGTTCGTGTTTTCTAAATACAACCCGTTTAATAATCGGGTCGTGTTCGTGTTAAGGTGAATCTGACCTGACCCGAACCCGCTTAACACGACTCGATTGCCACCCCTACTGCTAGTTTATGTAGTGGTCTAATGTATATTATTGTGGACTGAAATATTCATATGTTAATAGGTTTATTTGGTTAATAGTATGATTTAGTTGGTGATGGATTATGTGATCATGGATAGGTTAGCAGGTTTTATTTGATAATGTTATGATTATATGTGCACAGGAGAGTATCTGTGTGCGACGGGCCCCGCCCAACCCCTCGCGTGCGCTGCGCGTGCCATGTGGGCGCGTGGGCATGCCCGTGCCGGGCGAGGGCGTTACAAAGAGCCTAGTCCATGGCTTGGTTGTAGGCTTGCGGGTGCGGGCTGTAGCCCAAGAGAGAATTGAAACCCTTTCTCATCGTCTTCTTCTTAGGGAAGAAAACAGAGGAGAAAGGATAATGTTGTTGCTGGCGACCATCGTCGTCGGTGGCTGAACAAAGCAAACCCCCCTCCCCCTTTTCAAGGTCGATAAGGTCAGATTGAGTTACTTGCTTGGGTGGTTGCCCAGATAAAGGGAAGAAAATGGAAGAGGGAGAAGTGATCAAGCTCATCGATAGGGGAAGGAAATTACATCGCAGCCAAAGATGAAAAGGGTTTGAGAGCTATGCTATAACACTTTATGAGGTAGATAGCAAGTTCTCGAGTGATTGAAACTAACCACTAGAGTGGTCAACGGTGAGAAGAGGGGTATTCCATGGCCGACTTCCATGGAGGTTCCCACTTCAGTCAAGGGCCATTAAGGATCCTATTCGAAGGTACCCGCAACTTCCTTAGGGCAAGAGAAAGCTAACATGTCAAATGGTTAGGAACTAAGCTATACACGGTGACCAGAATCGAGCCAGAAAATCAACGTTGGGAGGCAACATGGCGTAGCCTCCCATGCGCAATATGGGTAGCCAAATCCAGTACCCACGGCAAGAGGACGAAAGAGTGGAGCTTTCCGGACCGGTAGGTGGTCGACCCGAAGTCGTTGGCTAGTGAATTTCTTCGACAAAGATAAAAATACTAAAACTAGAATTTATCTATGATTTACTAAGCAAAAATCAAATTAATTATAAGAGAAGATAGAAGCTAACCTTAGGATTGGATTAGGGGTTTTGATTTCGTCCGCTAGCACTCCAGTGATCCACAACCCTCGCCGAGGTCCTCGGTGGCATGAAATAGGGAGAGAGAGAGAGAGAGAGAGAGAGATGAATGAGGGAGAAGAGAGTGGCAGTCAAAAGAGAAAGAGTTAAGGGGTTGGGTTTTATAGAGATGAGGGGGAGGGGGCGGAGTGGAGTGGAGTCTGAACTCCACTCTGACGCCTTTCTCTCCCACCTCTCACAACTAACTACGCCAAATGTGTGCCTTGTTATTAGAGTGCACGCGCATGGCATGTGTGCTATTTTTTTAATGAGTCCTCGAAATTATGCACCTGAGATTAAGTAATTGAGGATAAGTATACTGAATCTCCTTCTCAAGCTCCCACGTAGCTTCCTCTACACCATGGTTCCGCCAAAGGACTTCGACTAATGGTACACTCCTCCGAAGCATCTTCACACATCTATCGATGCTCTGAACTGGCTGCTCCTCATAGGACAAGTCCTTCTTTAGCTAAATAGGTTCCTTCTTTAACACATGGGAGGGATCATGCAAATATTTTCTCAATATTGACACATGGAAAACATTGTGAATTTGAGACAACTGTGAAGGCAGATCCACATGATTTGCAACTGACCCTATCCACTTTAGTATCTCTTAAGTAAGGCTTAATTTGCGCTTCCTCCCAAATTAGACTATTCTTTTCCAGGGCGAGACCTTGAGGAAAACTCTATCCCCAACCTGAAATTCTTGGTCTCGATGTCAATGATCAGCATTAGCTTTTTTGGCAACCCTGGGCAGCCCAAAAATGCTCACAAACCTTTCAGACCTTATCAATGGTCTCTTGGATTAACTCTAAGCTCTCTATCTTTTGCTCTCCCACTTTATCCCAAATAGGTGTCCAGCATCTCCGACCACATAAAGCCTCATAAGGTACATCCCAATGCTGGAGTGATGACTGTTACTATGAGCAAATTCAATCAAAAAAAGGTGTCGATCCCACCTAAGTCCAAAATCAGCAAGTGAAGCACGTAGCATATCCTCCAATGTCTGGATCGTTTGCTCTGACTAACTGTCGATCTAAGGATAGTAAGTAGTGCTTAACTATAATTTGGTACCCAAAGATCTAGCAAATTGCTGCCATAATCTAGATGTAAATTTGGGGTCTTGATCTGAGGTAATAGAGACGGGTGCCCCGTGGTGAGCAAAGATCTCATCCCAAAATAAGGTAGCTCGCTGCTCCATAGAATCTGTGGTGCTAATTGGGAAAAAAATGAGCAGACTTAGATCAATGAATCCACGACTACCTATATGGAATCTTTCTTCTTCACAGTCTTCAGCAACCCAACCACAAAATCTATAGTGATATGCTACCACTTCCACTCAGGAATGGGTAAGAGTCTAAAGGTCCCTACAGGCCTTTGGTGCCCAATTTTTACTTACTGACAAGTTTAGGCACTGGGATACAAACTCTATGATGTTCTTCTTCAATCCTAGCCATCAGAAAGACCCGCGAACATCATGATACATCTTCGTCTCCCTAAGGTGGACATTGTAAGAGGTCTGATGGGCTTCCTCTAAAATTTCGGAGTTCGCCCACATTTGGTACATAGAATCTATCTCCAAACTTCAAGGTTCCTATATCATCAATACAAAAACCCTCTTTGCCCAAACTTTGGACTTGCTGTAATATTTGTAGAAAGTGAGGATCCTACGCCTATGCAATTCTAATCCTCTCAGCTAGAGTCAACCAAATGAGCAAAAAGTCCTGAGGTCACTATACTAGAAATAATAGGAATATCAAATCCTCTACAAATCATTTAGGATGTCCTCCTGTAGGGTGATTATACAAGCTAAATTGCCCATAGACTTTCGATTCAAAGCCTTAGCTACCACATTTGCCTTTCCTACGTGACAGCTAATACTGCAATCATAATCATTTATGAGCTCAAGCCATCTGCGTTGCCTCAGGTTTAGCTCCTTTTGGGTGAAAAGGTATTTCAAGATTTTCTGATCAATGAAAATCCCACACTTCTCATAAAGGTAGTGCCTCCAAATTTTCAATGCAAAAATCACTACTGCTAGCTCCAAGTCATGAATAGGATATTTACGCTCATAATCCTTGAGTTGCCAATTAGGTAGGATCTTTTCTTACTACATTAGTTGTTTATTTTTATTAAAATAAAATTCCTGTAGGTCGCGTTCGAACGCAGGAGGGGTTGCGTTCGAACACCTTTGTGAACGCCTGCATCAGGTTCACAAATACAGAGAACGTGAAATGCACGTTCGAAAGTAGTCGAGCGCGTTCGAATGCCTGCATCGTGTTCACATATACAGAATACGCCTTTTGTGCATTTGAATGCGATCAGGCGTGTTCGAACATGATTGGCGGGAATCCTCTAAAATTATGGTTACTTATTGTTATTAGGACTTGTTGGCTAGCATATATAAATATGTGAATGGTAGCCAAATTCATTATGCTATTGGAATATTGGTTTCTTGTCTCTCTATCTTCTATCTACCCTAATATCTCTCCTCCCTCTTCACCATCCTTCCACCTCTACCGTTGGCAAGGCCTCTCCTAACTTCTAATCTCCCTCGACTATTGATTCCTCCCTCTTCTTTGGGATCTCGACCACTGCTTCCCCTTCTTCCCCTTCGTCTATATCCCTTAACTACATCCACTATCCACTTTCATCTCCATAATTCTCCATAACCCTAACATTCACTCCACCCGTCACCACCACCATCAACCATATTCTTTTGTGTTTTCATCCCAATTTCAATTAAAATCTGCAAAACGTGTAAATATGAAAATTGTAGCAAGGATCTACAGATCTAATCCACTTGGTTTCGTAATTTTCTGACTATAGGAGAATATTTGACGAATATTTTCCCACGGTTGTGTGGATTGATTCCTATAATAAATCCAGATCTTGAAGAAATTGTTTCGTAGCCTATCTTTTAGTACAAGAACCCATTAATTTGGTATCAAAGCCAAGCGAACCTCAGACCTCCATTAATGGTTGAAACAAGAAAGATGACATTAACACGTAGACCAATATAGAGCACATCGACAAGGGAAGACTCAATCCACGATAACCCTAACCATGAGGCCTGATTCCTTTAGAGCGACCACGGTAGGACCAAGTCAACCAACGTCCATGGGTGTGAATATGGGCTTGGCGGATGAACTTAGGGGCATGTTCCAAACATTGCTGCATAGAGTTGACGCAATGCAAAAGGATCACAATGATCTAAAGGTATTATGTCATGAATCGATCGGCTTCGTCATCTCCTCGATGACGATCGGTGCCTCAAGAAGGACCGACGATGGGACCCACTGAACTGATACCCAATAGGTCTAGGTGCGACATGTTAGTGTCAATGATCCTCTTTTATCTATGCGTACACATCACCCCCCACTTCCGTTACAAAACCCAAGTCCGACGGTGGTGGAACCCGAGAGGCGTGCGGCACCGATGCGCTTCGTCGATGAGGAGGATTGACACTTTGAGGATGAGGTTGATCCTTTTGGAGATGGTGATGGACGTGCTCGAGGATATAGAGAAGGAGATCAACATGCACAAAGGTTCAAACCTGAACCAAGGATCTTTCGCGAACCCGACAATGCTATTTGGGGGGAGAACCGCATGCTTGAACTTTCCAAAATTCCAAGGCGGTGATCCAATAGATTGGGTGTTTCAAGTTGAACAATACTTTGATTGTCAAGGGACAGCGGAGGACACAAAAGTCTAGATGGCAAACTTTCACCTCCAAGGAATGACATTGCATTGGTATATATCAGTTATTCATGGTGGAGGATTTATTGGTTGGGCTGACATTTGTAGGAGGATTACATGCATATTTGGGACAATGGCATATGAATATTTTGCTGCCACATTAAGCAAGATACTTTAGAGGGCAACTGTTTTGGAGTACCAAGCTGAATTTGAAAGAGTTAGTAGTCGTTGTGGGCCACCTTGGCCCTAACCAACATTGACGAGCACATTTATTTCAGGGCTACGAGAGGAGATACAGTCGGATGTTCGTGCTCTATGTCCTACCACTCTTGAGGAGGCCTTTGAGAAGGCCATGAGGATGGAGCAAAAGCATAAGTCTCTCAAGATGGTAGCGAAAATAAGTTGGGGTAACCGAGATGGGCGGTCTGCGCCTAGAACGCCGGCTGGAAATTCTGCAGGTTCAAAGACAGCGGCTGCTAGTACTAGACCACGACCACCTTTGAGACCTTCTTTCGATGTTAGAGGAGGCACAAGACCCCTCGTTCGAACTCTCACACCTGCCTAGGTGGAGGAGCGAAGAGTGCAGGGCCTTTGCTTTCGATGCGATGAACGTTTCACCCCCGGTCAACAGTGTTCCAAACTGATCGAGAGTGTGATGCTCATCGACGGTCTCGAGTAGGATGATGAGGTTGTTGATGATAGAGAGTGTCGAGAGGAGGTCCATGAGAAGGCCGTTGAGTAGGGTGTGGAGGAAGATATCCAAGCTGAATATCGATGTATTCATATTCGGGTACTTCCGCATTGAGGACATTATGGGTAGACGGACTCGTTAGAAAGCATTGTGATACAATTAGTTAGGATCTTTTCTTATTACATTAGGTGTTTATTTCTATTAAAATAAAATTCCTATAGGTTGTGATCAAACGTAGGAGGGTTCACGTTCGAACGCCCTTGCGAACGCCTGTATTAGGTTCGCAAATACAAAAAACACATATTGTGCATTCGAACACGGTCGGGCGAGTTCGAACGCCCGCGTTAGAACGCCTACATCGTGTTCGCACATACAGAGAACATGTTTTTGGTGAGTTCGAACACGCCCGATCGCGTTCGAACATGATTGACGGGAAAGTTCTAGAATTAGGGTTTCATATTATTTTAGGACTTGTTGGCTAGCCTCTATATATATGTGGATGGCAGCCAACTTCATTATGCTATTGGATTAATAATTTCTTGCCTCCTATCTTCTCTCGACTTCTCCCTTCTCCTTCTTCACCATCCTTCCACATCTACCGTTGGCAAGGTTTCTCCTAACTTCTAATCTCTCTCGACTATCGAGCCACCCCTCTTCTTTGGGATCTCGACCACTTCGTTCCCTTTGTCTACTTCCCTTAATGACATCCACTATCCACCTTCATCTCCATATCCATCTATAACCCTAACATCCACTCCACCCGTCACCACCACTATTACCTACGTTATTCCATGTTTTCGTCCCTGCTACAGTTTGAATCTGTGAAGGGAATAAATATGAAAGTTGTAGATCAGGAAGTTACAGATCTAACTCAATTATTTTGTAATTTTCTGACTACCAAAGAATATCTGATGAATATTTTACCACAGTAGCATGAACTGATTTCTATAATACATCCAGATTTTGAAGGAATCGTTGCGTAGCCTATCTTTGGGTCTAGATCAGAACAATTTGGTATTAGAGCTTCTCAAGTGGTATCAGAGCTTATCAAAGTGGTATCAGAGCTATCAATTTGGTATCAGAGAAGTTGAACCTCAGACCTCCATTAATGGTTTAAACAAGGAGGATGACATCAACAAGGAGACCAATAGAGAGCACACCGACAAGGGAAGACTCAATCCATGATAATCCTAACAATAAGGCCGATTCCTTTAGAGCAACTACAGCAGGATCGAGTCAATCAACGCCCATGGGTGTGAATATGGGCTTGGCGGATAAACTTAGGGGCATGTTCCAAACATTGCTGCATAGAGTTGATGCAATGCAAAAAGATCACAATGATCTAAAGGAATATGTCATGAACCGATCGGCTTCGTCATCTCCTCGACGACGATCGATGCCTCAAGAAGGACCAATGGTGGGACCCACTGAACTGATACCCCATAGCTCTAGGTGTGACATGTTAGTGTCAATGATCCTCTTTTACCGATGCGTACATATCACCCCCCCAACTCCAATACAAATCTCAAGACCGGTGGTGGTGGAATCCGAGAGCTGTGAGGCATCGGTGCGCTTTGTCGATGAGGAGGATTGGCACTTTGAGGATGAGGTTGATCCCTTTGGAGATGGTGATGAACGTGTTCGAGGGTATAGAGAAGGAGATCAACATGCACAAGGGTTCAAACATGAACCAAGGATCTTTCGCGAACCCAACAATGTTATTTGAGGGAGAACCGCACGCTTGGACTTTCTAAAATTCCAAGGTGGTGATCCAACAAATGGGTGTTTCAAGTTGAACAATACTGAAAAATCCCTAAACACAAGTATGTATCTAAATACTAGGCAATGATATCACCCGTTCGCTTAAGTAAAAGTCCGTAGAAATATTAAGAACGAAAGCAGAGATGAACGCCAAGATTTTAACGTGGAAAAACCCAAATGGGAAAAAATCACGGATCCAAACTCGGATCAAAACCAATCACTTGAACAGTAGCAGTTACAAGACTAACTCACAAAACAACCCGTCGATCCAAACGACTTTGTTACTCTCAATCTTGCTGGCTAGAACCCACGATTCACTGCTTCTCGTGATTGAAATCCAACCTTAGTAACCCTCGAGATTGATCTTTCGTCTAGATAGCCCTTAAGACGAAAGATTAAGTTTTTTAGATGAGTGGAACCTTGATAGTTGAAGAACCGATGTAGCCTCAAGAAGTCTCCTTCAATAATGCTTCTTCAACCACCCTAGAGATAGGGCATCATAATCCTTATATATGATTTCCAAGATAGAGCCAAATCTAAGTCTTATCCGTACTCACGAAAGTCCAATTTTTTCAAACTTCGTTGGTGCGTTCGAACGCGTCTCGGGTGCGTTCGAACGGGCCCGAGTGCGTTTGAACGCGACAACTTGAATTCTTTAGGTTGCGTTCGAACGCGTTTGTGAACGCACCGTATTCGAATGCATTTATAAACGCGGTGTGAACTCAACAGCTTTTCTCCAATAATTTTGCAATTCTTCAAACCAGAGATATTCTAGACTTGTATAAAGCTCATATACATGTAAAAATACACTTAGAATATTTTGTATACAATTGCCAATAATTAAAAACCTAACAATCTCTCCCTTTGGCAATTTGTGACAAAACATCTAGTTTATAAGATATTACAAAGAATTCAAAATGAGCATTCAACAAGTCTAGGTACTTTTAGCACATCAATCCTTGCAAATAAAAATATACCAAACCAAGGTCAAGTGAAAATAACTTGAAATGAATAACAATCCAAACACAAAATATCAAGTAAGCAGTTCACAAGTACTCAAGTAAACAAAGTTCATAGATATTCACGCAAAGGTATTTAAGCAGTAAACAGAACCTAGTAAACTCCCCCTATGCCATTACTCCGCCTACACCAGTAAACTCCTAAACTCCAAACACACGTCTAAACTCACACTACTCTCCCCTTTTTTGACACAAATGCCAAAGACTAGGAACTCGAAGGGAACTGACGATGAAGAATCGACAAGACAGAGTCGAGAATGGTCCCTGACGTGCTTGTTCAGCTCGTAAACTACCGAATGGAGGTCTTGCACCTGAGTGCTAAGCTGATCGAAACGGTCAGAGAACTGTGGTAACTCCCCCTCAGTGTGAGATGAGTCATCGTCCGAACTGTCATCAGAAATATCAAGGTGTGAGGAATGTCCAGCGGCAGAAGAGGACGGCTTGAGAGAGACGACTGATCATGAGCTTGACTCCACTTAAGAGTAATCTGATCCAACGGTTTTTGCGAAGTAAGAGAACGTTCCGAGGCATCCACACGCACCCCACTCTGAGTGCAGAAATTGGTAATAAATATGCCAAACGGCAACCCTTCACGGGGCGCTTCTTTCTATGTAGCTGTCAGAATGGAATCGTAGATCACCGCAGCCAAATCAACAGAAACTCCCGACAACATCGCATGAAGGAGGAAGGCATGATCAGGACTAATACTGGAATGGCAAGTCTTGGGGGTGACGTTCTACAGACAAAACAGGTGAAGCATGCGAGCCACTGATGTCAGTTTCGCATGAGACATCATATTGCCCTTCCAACGTTCCCCTTTGATTAACACAGTACCAACAAATTCGTTGACATCAGGGAGTGGAGCAGACGACGGATATTGGAACTCACCATCACGAAGTTGGAGTTTTGCAGGAATAACATCGGAGTCCAAGTAGATTGAAACCCCATGGATAGTAGAACGTATACAACGTTCTAAAACCGTGACATTACTGAAAAATTCCCTAACCACTTCCACATATGCAGTCCCGCTCATCCGACACACGGATAACCATCCTCGCTAGTAAAGATCTGTTCGATCCCCAAGGCAGAAAAATCAGAAATGACCACGGGCCATTCACAAATAACAGGTCGAGTGCCAAAATTGTGTTTGTAACGCCCCGCAGTCGTAGATGTAGAAAACTTGGGAGCCGAAGTAGGTGAGGAAGGCGGCCTAGGTTTCTTGGAAACTGCAGCTTTTCTAGGCATTCTTGAGAAAGAAACAAGATGCAAGATTCAATACATGCCCAAAGCAAATAAAAAGATAGCAAGAAAAAAAAAATCCAAGAAACCATGAAGGCCCTAAATGAAATCCATCATCCACTTGAAAACGCTAAGATATCACGTTCAATCACACAAGAAACATCAAGATAGTAACTTTAACGTGATCAAAACTCGAAAACGCACGAAATCAATCAAGATCAAAATACGTAATTGAATAAAAAATAGGAAAATTGATGGATGATCATATCTCGCAAAAGTGAAGAAAAACTAGGAAATTCGGCCGAAAGATGCTAGATCCGGAGGAGAACTACCCTTTAAAAGGGTTTGTGGTGAGATATTTGATAAAAAAAGACCAAGATCTTGAAGATTTGAGAAGGAGAAAATGAAGGATTTCTAGGGTTTGGAAGATGGAAGATGAGAAACCTTGGTTTCGGACGCAATATATAAAGAATCCTCGAGTGCGTTCGAACGCACCAGTCTGCGCGTTCGAACGCGCCAGTCACCGCGTTCGAACTCAAATATTTGCGTTTGAACGCCCCCTTTTTTTTTTAGTAAAAAATCTAAGAAAAAAATCAAAAAATCTTTTTGGATATGCACTTCTAAAAATTCAAAATAGATTCAAGACATAGAATATGATAATCGAATGAAATAAGTCATACACAGATCAATCAAATCATCAAAAGCATATTATAATCAATTCTAATGCATCACTCAAAATTAAATTAATCTTAATTGATTGATCATAACAATATACATATGCAAGGTGAGCATAGATAACGTGAAACATTCTTCTTAAATAAACTTTCCTTTGTAAACAATGATACAAAACAGTAGTCAAACCGGCTTAGTATTTAAATTTGCACTTTCCGACTTATTCTCCATAACCGAACAGGAATTTTTTCTGTATATTTTTTTATACATAAACCATATAGGTAAAATGATGGCTTTCACACATGAGTAGGTAGCCCTTTTCTTATAGTACATATCAAACAATGTGCAAAAAGATATTCACAAATATCAAAAAATTTTATTTAATTTGTAAGCAATGTACTGAGTCAAACTGGACTCTAAACAAGATGGCTTTCACACTAACTCATTGTAGCCCTTTTTATTGATCTTTTATGAACACATTTGTGATGACTAAGCATGAGGTCAAACTGTGCAAATCAAAGTCAATAGTGAGCTATTAAAAGAAATTTCATGATGTCATGCTCACTCAAGAATATACACACGTTATGAGTGCATTAAATTTAGTTTAATTATCATAGAAGTCGAGAGAGTGAAATCAGAAAGGATATAATATACTACAAGATGACAAAATTGACTATAATAACTCATAATCAAAATAAAAATCATATTTTTATGTCAAGAGTATATTATTGAATCTAGGAGTGCATCAATTTTTTTTTTATGACAAATAAACTGTCGACAAATCTGAAACTAAAATCAAAGAGAACATTTCAAAGTAAAAGAAAACCTAAAAGAAACGAAAAGAATTAATAAAAAAGAAGCACGCAAACCAAACCATGCAAACCAAAACAAAAAAAAATCAATCCAAAGCACAAATCCCTAAAGAAGTACGAAGATACTCAAATCTCTGTAAATCCAAAGGTTTTGTAAATAGATCACCCAACTGTTTCTCCGTCTCAACATGTTCTAGTAATATTGTTTTGTCTTCAACTAACTTGCGTATAAAATGATGTCGGATATCAATATGTTTTGTACTCGAGTGTTGAACAGGATTTTTCGATATATTAATAGCACTCATATTGTCACAATAAAGCACCATAGTATCTTATTCAATGCCGTAATCTTTGACCATCTGTTTCATCCATAGTAACTGAGAACAACAACTTCCCGTTACAATGTACTCGGCCTCCGCAGTAGATAAAAATATCAAATTTTGTTTCTTACTATGCCAAGCAACCAGATTGTTTTCAATATAAAAATATCCACCTGAGATACTTTTTCTATCATCACATGAACCTACCAAATCAGAATCCGTGTATCCAGATATGATAGCTCCCGAGTCATACGTAAACTAGATACCTAAGTCAACTATGCCACCGACATATTTTATGATACGTTTCACAGCAAACAAATGTGTCTCCTTAGGTTCAGACTGAAACCTAGCACACACATCGACACTAAAAGCAATGTCTAGTCTACTAGCAGTTAAGTACAAAAGACTACCAATCATTCTCCTATATAGTGTCTGATCAACACTTTTTTCTGAAATATCCTTACCTAGTTTGATAGTTGTACTCATAGGAGTTCTAGCATGTTTTGCATTTTCTAAACTGAATTTAGTCACAAAATCCATAGCATACCTGGTTTGAGCGATAAATATCCCTCTTTCCAACTAAGTAATTTGAAGACAATGTCATCAACATATATTTGTGCCACAACTAAACTCTTGTTCGACCGTCTAATGAATAATGTCTTGTCCACTCCCTCTCGAGTGAACCCCGCATCCACTAAAAAAAGTGGTCAACTTCACATACCAAGCTCTTGGAGCTTGTTTTAGCCCGTAGAGTGCCTTTTTCAGTTTAAATATATGAGAATGAAATTTTTGATCTTTGAACCCTTTCGGTTGTTCCACATAAACATCTTCATTCAGAGTACCATTCAAGAAAGCACTTTTAACATCCATTTTAAATGACAAGAAATAGCAAGCAGTATACGAATAGACTCTAATCTAGCAACAGGAGTAATTGTCTCATCAAAATCTATACCCTCAACTTGAGTATATCCCTGTGCTACTAGTATAGCTTTATTTCAAACTATATTGCCATGTTCATCACTTTTATTCTTGTAAATCCATTTTGTTCCAATAACGTTCACATTCTTAGGTCTTGGAACTAAATACCAAACATCATTCCTAGAAAATTGCTCTAATTCCTCATGCATAGCATTAACACAAGAATCGTCTAACAATGCTTCCTTCATATTTTTAGGTTCAAAAGAAGATGTATAACAAGTAAATGATACCTCACTTTGGATTTGTCGTCTTGTCTTAATTGGTTCATTCACGTCTCCGATCACTTGTGACAGTGGATGATTTGATTTCAGTCTGGCAGATGCTTCCGGTACGTAGCAATCATCTTTGTTCATTTCAACTTTGTCCTCGTCCTGATTCTCAATTTCCATATCAAGCTCCTTTCCTATTTCTTTGTTATATGTATATGCAGAAACAGAAATAAGAGTAGCTTCAGTTAAATCAGTCGTAGATTCATCTATCATAACATTAGCATATTCCATAATAGTAGAAGTGTTAAGATTAAATACTCTGTAGGCTCTGCTATTATTCGAATACCCTAAGAAAAGATGTCTTCGTTACTTCTAGTGTCAAATTTAGTCAAATATTCTCGACCACGCAAGATATATCATTTACTACCAAAAATTCGAAAATATTTAACACTAGGTTTCTTACCTTTCCAGATGTCATATGCAGTCATTTTTGTAGCTGGTCTTAGATAAACACGATTTATCACATGTACTGCTATATTGACCGCCTCTGCCCAAAACCTTTGAGTAACCTTTTTAGCGTGAAGCATAACCCTAGCCATTTCCTGCACAACTCGGTTCTTTCTTTCCACAATCCCGTTCTGTTGTGGAGTTATAAGAGCTGAAAACTCATGTTGAATACCAAGAGAATCGCAAAATATTGAAAAATTTTCATTTTCAAATTCTCTACCATGATCAGAACGAATCCTAACTAGGGTTGATTTTTCATTCTGCAATTTTAAGCATAGTGATTTAAAAACTTCAAAGGTTTCAGATTTCTCACGTAGAAAAGCAACCCAGGTATATCTGGAGTAATCATCAACCATTAAGAATATATAGCGTTTACCTCCAAGACTTTCAGTGGTAGCTGCATTTACCTTCTTGTGTGAGATCTGAATTTGTTTTCCAATTTGACACGAATCACACACTCTTTTTGACATTTCTTCCATCTTAGGTATTTCTCTTACCACTTCTTGTTTGGACAGAGTAAATAATTCTTTGTGATTCACATGTTCAAGACGTTGATGCCAAAAATCTGCAATGTCGAAAGAGGCACTGTTACATTTCAGTTTAGACGTTCCAACAACATAGCAATTATCAGATGTTCTAGATCCATAACATATAACATTACCACCATGATCTAGAATAGTACAATCATTTTAGGAGAATTTTACCTCATAATCTTCATCACAAAATTGACTGATGATTAAAAGATTTGCTTTCAAGCCCTTAACATAAAAAACATTTTCAAGAATAGGAACCCCCGAAGAACTTACCTTTCCTTTACCTATTTCCTTGGATGAATTACCATCTCCGAATGTCACAACTCCTCCTTCATGTTTTTCAAGATTAGAAAATAACGACTTGTCACCCGACATATGTGCCATCTGTATGCATAACATAACATTTCAAATAACTTTTCTTGACCCATATGGCCTTTGTTTTCATCCCATAAATGAAAGCAGTTCTAGGTTTTTGCAAAAATTTGCAATGAGGTCGAATATGCTCTAGAATGCCGCAATGATAGCATGTCGGAACAAACCCTTTTCTACTCACCTTTTGTCGAGGAGTGTGACTAAAGTTTACCTTTGGTGCCGTTGACGATTCACGAGTTTGTAGATTCACCTTCATTTTAGAAGCATTCATCCAGGATTGCTTTGTAAATGCGGTTGATGACTTCAGATATTCTTCCTTTTGTATACATGCAGAAACGAAGAAAGTTTTATTATTATTTGAATTACTAGTGTATCCAACACCATACTTGTCTTTTCCAGAGATCTGATCCTTTAGAATCTCGTTAAGTTTGTTCTTCCCTTTTAGAAATGTCACTTCCTTATTCAGTCGCTCTAGTTCAATTTCATTAGTCTTCATTTTATTTTTTGCATTGTCAAGTTGTTCAGAAAGGTTTTTGACACGTTCAAGCTCCAATTTGTACTTCTCCTCAAATTGAATTCTTTCTAGTTCGATTACCTTGAGTCGTTGAAGTAGTCTAAGATTGTTTTTCTTGAGTTTAAACGACTCCAGGTACAGGTCATTATATGCCTTTTGAATTTCAGATTTATCTTCCTCAGCTAGTAACATATCTTGATTATCTATACTATCAGTATCAACAACAGAATCAATATTAAGTAGAGAAGAGGCAAAAGCTACAAAGTTTGAACTCTCACACCTGCGTAGGGCCTTTGCTTTTGATGCAATGAACATTTCACCTCCAATGATCGGTGTTCCAAACTGATCGGGAGTGTGATGCTCATTGACAGTCTCGAGTAGGATGATGAGGTTGTTGATGATAGAGAGTGTCTAGAGGAGGTCCATGAGCAAGCTGTTGAGGAGGGCGCGGAGGAAGATATCCAAGCTGAAATATTGACGTATGCATATCTACTTCCGCGTCGAGGACATTACGGGTAGATGGACTTGTTAGAAAGCATTGTGATACACTTAGTTAGGATCTTTTCTTATTGCATTAGTTTTTTATTTTTATTAAAATAAAATTCTTGTAGGTTGTGATCGAACGCAAGAGGGGTCGCGATCGAACGCCCTTGCGAATGCCTATATTAGGTTCACAAATACAGAGAATGCATATTGTGCATTCGAACGCGGTCGGGCGAGTTCAAACGCTTGCATCGCGTTCGCACATACAAAGAACGTCTTTTGGTGCGTTCGAAGTCGCCCGATCGCGTTCGAACGCGATCGACGGGTAAGTTCTAGAATCAGGGTTTCATATTATTTTAGGACTTGTTGGCTAGCCTTTATATATATGTGGATGGCAGCCAACTTTATTATGCTATTGGATTATTGATTTTTGCCTCCTATCTTCTCTGTAGACTTCTCCCTCCTCCCTCTTCACCATCCTTCCACCTCTACCGTTGGCAAAGTTTCTCTTAACTTCTAATCTCTCTCGACTATCGAGCCACCCCTCTTCTTTGGGATCTCGACCACTTCATTCCATTCGTCTACTTCCCTTAATCACATCCACCATCCACCTTCATCTCCATATCCATCCATAACCCTAAGATCCACTCCACCCGTCACCACCACCATCACCCACGTTATTCCATGTTTTCATCCCTGCTATAGTTTGAATCTGCGAAGGGCATAAATATGAAAGTTATATATTAGAAAGTTACGTATCAAACCCAATTAGTTTAGTAATTTTATGACTACCAAATAATATCTAATGAATATTTTAATAGTTGCGTGGACTGATTCCTATAATACATCCATGTTTTGAAGGAATCGTTGCGTAGCCTATCTTTGGGTCTAGATCAGAACAATTTGGTATCAGAACTTATGAAGTGGTATCAGAGCTTATCAAAGTGGTTTCAGAGCTATCAATTTGGTATCAGAGTAGGCAAACCTCAGACCTCCATTAATCATTTAAACAAGGAAGATGACATCAACAAGGAGACCTATGGAGAGCACACCAATAAAAAAAGACTTAATCCACGATGACCCTAACCGTGAGGTCGATTTCTTTGGAGCAACCATGGTAGGACCGAGTCAACCAACGTCCATGAGTGCAAATATAGATGAACTTAGGGGCATGTTCCATACATTAATGCATAGAGTTGACTCAATTCAAAAGGATCACAATGATTTTAAGGAATGTCATGAACTGATTTGATTCGTTATCTCTCGAGAGTGATCAGAGTTTCGAGAAGGACTAGCGGTGGGACCTCATCGAACTAATACCCCACAGGTCCAGGTGCGACATGCGAGTGTCAATGATCCCCTATTACCTATGCACACACATCATTCCCCACCTCCATTGCAAAACCCAAGACCGGCGGTGGTGGAACCTGAGAGGCATGTGACATCGGTGCGCTTCGTCGATGAGGAGGATTGGCACTATGAGGATGAGGTTGATCCCTATGGAGATGGTGATGGACGTGCTCGAGAATTTAGAGAGGGTGATCAACCTACACAAAGGTTTAGATCTAAACCAAGAATCTTTCACGAACCCGACAATGCTATTCGGGGGAGAACCGCACGCTTGGACTTTCCAAAATTCCAAGGCGGTGATCAAACAGATTGGGTATTTCAAGTTGAATAACAGCGTTGAAGATGCAAAAGTCCAAATGGCAAATTTACACCTCCAAAGAACGACATTGCATTGGTGTAGATCGATTCTTCGTGGTGGTGGATTTATCGGATGGGCTGATTTTTGTAGGAGGATTATACGCAGATTTGGGACAGTGTCATATTTTTGTAGGAGGATTATACGCAGATTTGGGACAGCGTCTATTTTTGTAGGAGGATTATACGCAGATTTGATGCCACATTAAGCAAGATGATTTAGAGGATAACCGTATTGGAGTACCAGGCTGAGTTTGAAAGAGTTAGTACTCGTTGTGAGCCACCGTGGTCCGAACGGACATTGATGAGTATATTTATTTCAGGGCTGCGGGATGAGATACAAGCGGACTTTCGTGCTCTATGTTCTACTACTGTCGAGGAGGCCTTTGAGAAGGCCTTGAGGATAGAACAAAAGCATAGGGCTCTAAAGATGGCAGCGAAAACAATTTGGGGCAATCGAGACGGGAGGTTTGCGCTTAGAACGCAGGCTAGAAATTCTATGGTTTCAAAAATAGTGGCTGCGATTACTAGACCACGACCACCTTTGAGACCTTCCGTTGTTGGAGGAGGCACAAGACGGGGGCCTTTGCTTCCGTTTGAACTCTCACACCTGCCTAAGTGGAGGAACGAAGAGGAAAGGGCCTTTGCTTTCGATGTGATGAGCATTTCACCCCCAATCAGCGGTGTTCTAAACCGATCAGGAGTGTGATGCTTATCGATGGTGTTGAGGAGGATGATGTGGTTGTTGATGATGGAGAGTGTCTAGAGGAGGTCCATGAGGAGACCGCAGAGGAGGGCGTGGAGGAAGATATCCAAGCTGAAATATCAATGCCTGCATATTCAGGTACTTCCGCGCCGAGGACGTTACGAGTAGACGGACTCGTTAGAAAGCATTGTGTGCACATCCTCATCGATTCGGGGAGTACACACAACTTTCTAGATGAGAGATTGGTGAGGAGATCGCTGCTTCATCGCTGGATATGGCAAGATCGCTGCTCCTCTCGCTTCTTTGTTAAAGGACTCTTTTAGATGGACGGATGAAGCCACTTCAGCCTTTGAAAAATTGAAAACAGCAAAGACGATGACACCCGTTCTAGCGCTACCGGACTTCACCAAAGAGTTCATTGTTGAATGTGATGCGTCGGGTGTTGGCATAGGAGCTATAATTAGCAAGGAGGATGTCTCATTGCCTATCTTAGTAAAGCTTTCTCATAAAAATTTCACCAATTATCGATGTTGGCAATTTTGCATGCGGTAACTAAGTGGAGGCCTTATTTGATCGGTAGACGATTCATTATTCGAACTGATCAAAGGAGCCTCCATACTTTATGGGACAGTGTATACACACTCCGGCACAGCAGCGATGGGTCACAAAATTGTTGGCACAGTAGCCTTCCATACTTTAGTTAGGATCTTTTCTTACTGCATTAGTTGTTTATTTTTATTAAAATAAAATTTCTGTAGGTTGCGTTCGAATGTAGGAGGGGTCGCATTCGAATGCCTTTGTGAACGCCTACATCTGGTTCGCAAATACAGAGAATGCGAAATGTTCGTCTGAACACAGTCGGACGCGTTCGAACGCCTACATCACGTTAGCACATACAGAGTACGTCTTTTGTGCGTTCGAACGTGATCGGGCGCGTTCAAACGCGATCGGCGAGAATCCTGTAGAATCAGGGTTACTTATTATTCTTGGGACTTGTTGGCTACCATCTATAAATTTCTGGATGGCAGCCAAATTCATTATGTTATTGGAATATTGGTTTCTTACCTCTTTATCTTCTATCTACCCTAATCTCCCTCCCTCTTCACCATCCTTTCACCTCTACCATTGGCAAAGCCTCTCCTAACTTCTAATCTCCCTCTACTGTCGATTCCTCTCTCTTCTTTGGGATCTCGACCACTTCTTCCCATTCGTCTATATCCCTTAACCACATCCACCATCCACTTTCGTCACCATAATCCTCCATAACCCTAACATCCACTCCACCCATTACCACCACCATCAACCGCGTTCTTTCATATTTTCGTCCTAGTTGCATTTCGAATCTACGAAGAGTATAAATATAAAAATGGTAGATCAGGGAGCTACGGATCTAATTCACTTATTTCCTAATTTTTCGACTACATGAGACTAATCGACGAATATTTTCCCACAGTTACGCAGACTAATTCCTATAATAAATCCAAATCTTGAAGGAATCGTTCCGTAGCTTATCTTTTGGTACAAAAACCCATCACATAAGTGACAATTCTGCCCTCCTGCATCAAAACACAGCCTAGACCCAAGTGTAAGGAATCACAATACACCTAGTAGCCCACTCCACTACAAGACACTATAACAATAGGCATAGAAGTAAGTCTCCTCTTTAGCTCTTGAAAGCTTTCCTCACAATCATCAGTCCACACAAAACGATGATTCTTTCGAGTCAGCATAGTAAGAGGGGTTGAGAATTTTGAAAACCCTTCCACAAAGCATCGATAATATCCAGCTAGCCCAAGAAAACTACGCAACTCTGCTACGATGCTCGGCTGTTTCCAACCCAAGATTGCTGTGATCATGGATTAGTCAACTCGAATGCCCTCTCCTGACACCACATGCACTAAGAACACCACCTCATTCAGCCAAAACTTACACTTTAAAAACTGAACAAATAGTTTTTCTCTTCTCAAGGTCTCTAGTAACAACTGGAGATGCTTCTCATGCTCCTGTTCTGAGGCTGAATATATCAAAATGTCATCAATGACGACCACAACAAACCGATCCAATAATGGACAAAAGACTCGATTCATTAGATCCATAAAAATAGCCGGAGCATTGGTTAGCCCAAAAGGCATAATCAAGAATACGTATAAACCATAATGAGTGCGGAAAGTAGTTTTGGAGACATCCACTACCCTAATCCTTAGCTGATGATAACCTCAGATCAATCATTGAGAAGACTCAAACTCCATGCAACTTGTCAAAAAGATCTTCAATGTGAGGTAGAGGATATTTATTCTTTACAGTCAGCTAGTTCAGTTACTAATAATCAATGCAAAGATGAAGGGTGTCATCTTTCTTCTTAACAAAGAGGATTGGAGCTCCCCAAGGTGATGAGCTAGGCTTGATAAAACTTCTATCCAGTAGATCATCAATCCTCTAAGTTCCTCCAATCCTCCTAAAATCAGGTCAATAGTGAACTCGACTCCCCTGTTTGGAGGAAGCCCTTGAATATCCTCAGGAAAAACATCCAAAAACTCTCAAACCTCCAGCAAGTTAGTTAAGGAAGACATGATTGCCACCAACTACGGGTAGTCTACCTGTCGATCTTTAAACAATCGACATTCTATGCCATCATTAAGCTTCAAAATAACTTTCTTGTTGTAGTAGTTAATGCTGGCATGATAAGCGGCTAACCAGTCCATACCCAAAATCAGATCAAAATCATGAATCATGTATCTGAAATGGGAAAAGGGCTGCCCTAAATCCCATTCGCCAAAAGTTAGAGTGCCAGGACTATAAACTTAGCGAATTTCCAAAGAATCACCCATTAGGGTAGCAATGAGCAAAGGTTCATCAAGAGGGTCTAGGGTCAATCATGCATCTCAAGAGGTAAAAGGTCTGTCATAAAATATCATTCACCAAAAGTCAGAGTGCAAGGACGATAAACTCGGCAAATTTCTAAATCACCTATTGGGGTAGCTATGAGCATAGGTTCATCAAGAGGCTCTACGGTCATCAGTATGCCTCACAAATGAGGTGGAAATGAAAGAATGTGTAGCCCTAGAGTCAAATAGAATTCCAGTGGTATGAGAGAATAAGGTCATAGTACCTGCCTTTGCCTAATTTTCTCTAATAAAGAAGGAAGAGACTATTGATTCTATTTAAGCAGGAATTTTGTATTATATAAGAAGCAAATATAATTGTTACCTATTGCCACATCATTACATGCCTCTGCATCCTGCTCCGTCATGGCAAATACTCGACCAGTTCGACCGCCTCTACCTCTGCTAGAGGACCCCATCGGACACCGCCACATCCTTTACTTACAGCAATACTACCTCCTAAGGCTCCAGAAATAGCTGGCATAGTCGAAGTGACTAACCCACTAGTTAACAGAGGACAATATGGTCGAATAGGTCCAGCCTGCCTGTCCACAATGGTGATAGATCACATCCTGAGTACCATGACAATCACGGGATAATGTCCCCTCTGACCACAAGTATAGCAAGTCCTCTCCTTTAATGTAGGCTATCATGTATATCCTCCGCTACTAGTGCTGCCTAAAATTGCTGCTTGACGCCCACCACTGACAGAAGGTGATGCCTTAGTAGGTCCGCGAAATTCTATGAGCTGGAACTGCTCAGAGCTACACTAGAATTGGCACCACCAGCATAGGGGTGAAACCTCAGACGATAAGACCCAAAGGGTCCACTCCAACTCAAACCACCTCATCACGGACGCCCATCAAAGCAACCTGGACGTCTGGCCACTCGCTCCTACAGCTGAGAACGCTCCTCTAGCAAATCTCTCTCAGCTATCCCTATGTTCTCCACTAGCTCTACATAAGTCAGGTTCCTCACCATATTCTGTTACAATTTAACCACATAGGTTAAGTTGAGTCAAGTTAGTTAGCTTTGTCTTATTGTTATGAATTTCAAATAAATAGGATAATCCACATGTGGATCCGATTCACAAGGGATTTTTACTCCTATAAATAGGAGTGGACATGTGTTGATAATTATCACGGAATGAATTTGAGTTTAGCCAAGTTAATATTTTCTTCCTTATCTCTTACCATAACCGTTAGATCATTTTTATCTTTTTAGCAGTAGCTCATAGCAGTAGAGCATTACAATCTTCCAAACCCTAGTCATCTTCCTCCACCAAAAGACACCCCACCTTACAGACATCAAACCACCACCCTTGCTCGCTTGCCACCCTTCGACGACCGCCGTAACGTCGGTTAGTTACCATTTTGCACTATTTGACCTTGCTACCGCCGTAACGTCGGTTAATTACCATTTTGCGCTATTTGACCTTGCTCCGCTATTAGACCTTCATCCAAATATCAGATTCTCATGAAACTAGATCCATTAGAACCCTAACTTCTGAGGTTACCTCATATAAATTTTCACAATTTTCTTACATCTAGGTCGGTCCAAATCTAGTTTGTAATATATTCATATGCTTACGGATTTCAATCCATAGTCCTATTTTGAATTGCTTAGCTCTAGCAACGTCATCTAGCACAACTCTAAGGCAGAAACAAGATAAGGTATTAAACATTTCCTCATACTGAGCTATTGTCATATTCCCCTACTTTAACTAGGTAAACTCCAATGTTAGCTCAACTCGAAAGGATGCTAGGAAATACTTCTGATCAAAGGTGTCTGAGATTGCCTTCCATGTGATGAACTCTCCTGTCTGCTGGTCTGGCGTCAAACGCTCGATGGCCTTCCACCACTCTTCTGCCTCCCCATGGAGAAGAAAGGGGGCAAAAGTCACATGTTAATCCTTTGGGAATCTAAAATCAGTCAGGATCTTCTTAACATCTACTAGCTACCAGTTTGCCTCCATAGGATCGTTCGTGCCACTAAACACTAGAGGATTAAGCTGCATAAAGTAGTTTAGTGGCCACGATGATCCACCTCTAGCTTGCTCAGCTGGGGTAAGGTGCTCGAACGATCCACCCAATGTGTTCGTCCTAGTCGCCACCATGTGCTCACGAACTAGCTCCTCGATGAATCTCTCCTACTGTCTAACCAGACGCCTAATGTGACCCGAGTCTGATCAGATCAATTCACGGGGACACTGGGCTCAATTGATCGAGTCTATTTATCTTTTAATTATTTCATGATATAAGCCTTTTAGGCAAGTCTAATTCAGTCATGTGAGCCATTAAGACAAGTTGAAATAAGTCATGACAGCCTATAATGCAAGTCTAGTTAAGTCAAGTAAGCCTTTAAGGCAAGTCCAATTAAGTCATGTAAGCTTTTAAGGCAAATCCTAATTCAAGTCATGTCAACCTTTAGGGCTAGTCCTAGTGGGACTCGTTATAACCTACCTCTATATATTAAGGGGTTGGGCTCCTTGTTACGCATCCAAGGATTCAAGCATTGATAATTAATTGGGTTTAGTTATTTTCTTATTATCGTATTTAATATTTTATCATAGCAATTAAATCGTCTTTACCTTTCTAGGAATAAATCATAGCTGTAGAACCTCCAAAGCTTCCAAACCCTAGCCATCACCTTCCTCCAGCAGCCATCCTACTCTACAGCCATCCGCCACCCTCCAACAACCGCCGCAACGTTAGATATTTACCGTTCTACCCTATTCTAACCCATCTCCACTATTTTATTTTTATTTTTTTATCCCAACCTCTGATTTAAGTGAAATTAAACCCGTTAGAACCCTACTCGAGAAGCTACTAATACCTAAATTTTCATAATTTTCTTACATCTGGGTCAGTCCAGATCTAGTTCATAACTATTAGAGCTGATGTTCCTCGGACAACGGTGAACACGTGACCTAAAGCTAACCCAAGAGAGATCGCTGCCATGAAGGACCAAGAACTCATCTCCCTACCAACTGGGTCTTCTCTGACACCATCACCACCACCAATAGTCGACGACAAGCTGCCGGCATGGGTGAAGGCAATTTTTAAAGAATTTTCTAACGATGTCGCTAGATCCATCAAGAAGAGCTTTGAAAGAATCGAGAAAGCTCTCCAAGCCTTGACAGCAGTTATCCAAGCTCATTACCACCGTCCTGCGCCACAACTGTCGTCGGCCATCATGGAATAGGCACCACCTCCACCTTCAAGTACTAATAATGATGAAATCGTGAAGACCATCCAAACCGCATCAATCATCCCTTCTCCGGTTGTGGTGGAGCACCCTTTATCCTTGCAGATTGAGTCCTCCATTATAATAACGACGGAGCAGGCCCCAGCAACAGCCCCATTGTCATCTTCCCTGGTCGAGGTGGAAAATAAAGGTCGAAACCCTAATTTTCCACCAATGGTAATCTAGGCACTTTCGGTCCAAGCCACCACCGTCAACGCCTTCCTTGGACTAGCCACACCTAAACCATGGCCTAAATAACATGCGCTAAGACTTTGGCTCGAACCACCTGTGGCGAGGATTTGGTCGAAGCCAACCACGGCTAGGGTGGACTATGGCTCAAACTAGTGAGCCCTAGAGGAGAAACCACCATGGGACCCCTTCCACGTGGTAGATGAGACACACAAGGAGATCGAGGACATAAAGTTTGAGAGTGAATGAAGGTTTGGAAACCACCATTGACACTTTGAGAACAAGATGATCGGAAGTGTGGTGGATTGATGCAATCCAGGTTTGATGGGATCAATTCACGGGAACATTGGGCTCAATTGATCGAGTCTATTTATCTTTTAATTATTTCATGATGTAAACCTTTTAGGCAAGTTTAGTTTAGTCATGTGAGTCATTAAGGCAAGTTGAAATAAGTTATGACAGCCCTTAAGGCAAATTTAATTAAGTCAAATAAGCTTTTAAGGCAAGTCCAATTAAGTCATGTAAGCCTTTAAGGCAAATCCTAATTCAAGTCATGTCAACCTTTAGGGCTAGTCCTGATGGGACTCGTTATAACCTACCTCTCTATATAATAGGGGTTGGGCTCCTTGTTACGCATCCAAGGATCCAAGCATTGAAAATTAGTTAAGTTTAGTTATCTTCTTATTACCGTATTTACTATTTTATCATAGCTATTAAATCGTTTTTACCTTTCTAGGAGTAGATCAAAGCCGTAGAACCTCCAAAGCTTCCAAACACTAGCAACCACCTTCCTCCAGCAGCCACCCTACTCTACCGTCTTCCGCTACCCTCCAACAACCACCGCAACGTCGGATATTTACCATTTTGCCATATTCTAACCTATCTCCACTATTTTATTTTTAACTTTTTATCCTGACCTCCAATTTAGGTGAACCTAAATCCATTAGAACCTTAGTTGAGAGGTTACCACCACCTAAATTTTTATAATTTTCTTACATCTAGATCAATCCAGATCTGGTTTATAACATTAGTATGAGAGCTGACGTTCCTCAGACAATGGTGAACACGTGATCCAAAGCTAACTCAAGAGAGATCGCTGCCATGGAGGACAAAGAACTCATCTCCCTACCAATTGGGTCTTCTCTGACACCATCACCACCACCAATAGTCGACGACAAGCCGCCGGCATAGGCGAAGGTAATTTTTAAAGAATTTTCTAACGATGTCGCTAGATCCATCGAGAAGATCTCTAAAAGAATCGAGAAGACTTGGAAAGCCTTGACGGCAGCTATCCAGGCTCATTACCACTACCCTGCACCACCACCGCCGTCGGCCATCATGGAACAGGCACCATATCCAAACCGCGGCAATCATCCCTTCTCCGGTTGTGGTGAAGCACCCTTTATCCTTGCAGATCAAGTCCTGAACAACAGCCCCATTGTCATCTTCCCCGGTCGAGGTGGAAAATAAAGGTCGAAACCCTAGTTTTCCACGGATGGTGATCTACCCAAGGCACCACTGTCAGTGCCTTCCTTGGACCAACCACACCTAAACCATGGCCTAAACAACATGCACTAAGACCTTGGCTCGAACCACCCGTGGTGAGGATTTGGTCGGAGCCAACCACAGCTAGGGTAGACTATGACTCAAACTAGTGAGTCCTAGAGAAGAAACCACCATGGGGCCCCTTCCACGTGGTAGATGAGATGCACAAGGAGATCGAGGACATAAAGTTTAAGAGCAAACTAAGGTTTGGAAACCACCATGGACATCTTGAGGACAAGGTGATCGAAAGTGTGGTGGATTGATGCAATCCGAGTTTGATGGGATCAATTCACGGGGACATTGGGCTCGATTGATCGAGTCTATTTATCTTTTAATTATTTCATGATGTAAGCCTTTTAGGCAAGTCTAGTTTAGTCATGTGAGTCATTAAGACAAGTCGAAATAAGTCATGACAGCCCTTAAGGCAAGTCTAGTTAAGTTAAGTAAGCCTTTAAGGCAATTCTAATTAAGTCATGTAAGCTTTTAAGCCAAATTCTAATTTGAGTCATGTCAACCTTTAGGGCTAGTCCTAGTGAGACTCGTTGTAACTTACCTCTATATATAAAGGGGTTGGTCTCCTTGTTACGCATCCAATGATCCAAGCATTTTATTTTCTTATTACTGTATTTATCGTTTTATCGTAGCCATTAAATTGTCTTTACTTTTCTAGGAGTAGATCATAGCTGTAGAACCTCCAAAGCTTCCAAACCCTAGTCACCGCCTTCCTCCAACTGCCACCCTACTCTATGGCCGTCCACCACCACCCTTGGCCGTCCGCCACCCTCCGACAACCGTCTCAATGTTGGATATTTACCATTTTGCCCTATTTTCACCTATCTCTGCTGTTTTATTTTTACCTTTTCATTCAGATTTCTGATTTTGGTGAAACTAAAGCCATTAAAACTGTAACTCATGAGGCTACCACCATTTAATTTTTTTTAATTTTCTTATGTGCGAATCAGTCTAGATCTGGTTCATGAGATTGGTAATAAAGCTTTGTGAGTTAGGGTTTCGATGGCTTTAGTTTCACATAAATTGGAGGTCGGGATGCAAAGTTAAAAATAAAACAGTAGAGATAGTTAGAATAGGACAAAACGGTAAATATTCGACGTTGCGGCGGTAGTCGGTGGGCAGCAAATGGCCAAGGGTGGTGGTGGACGGCCGTAGGGTAGGGTGGCTGCTAGAGGAAGGTGGTGGCTAGGGTTCGGAAGCTTTGGATGTTCTACGGCTATGATCTACTACTAGAAAGGTAAAGACAATTTCAACGGCTATAATAAAATGGTAAATACAATAATAAAAAATAACTAAACTCAATTAATTCTCAATGCATGGATAGTTGGATGCGTAGCAAGGAGTCCAAACCCTCTATATATAGAGGCTGATTACAATGAGTCCCAGTAGAACTAGCTCTAAAGGATGACACGACTCAAATTAGGATTTGCCTTAAAGGCTTATATGACTTAATTGGACTTGCCTTAAAGGCTTACTTGACTTAACTAGACTTGCCTTAAGGACTGTCATGACTTATTTCGACTTGCCTTAGTAGCTTACATGACTAAACTAGACTTGCCTAAAAGACTTACGTCATGAAATAATTAAAAAATAAATAGACTCAATCAATCGAGCCCAATGTCCTAGTGAATTGATCCGATCATACCTGGATTACATCAACGCCCGAGGGACTCCATGCTGTTGGTTGATCATCCACAGACGGCTCGTCAACTAGAGCAGAAGCTACCTCTAAAGTAGTCGCACGAATCAATCTAGCGCATTTAGGCGGCATTCTAGTTAAGTTCAAAGTAATTCATTTATAATTTCAAAATTATATTTACATGTCATTAATATTTATTATCTCTAATCCATCATGGTCTCTAAACTTCCTAAATATATATATGGGTTGTACCTTAGAGAACTTGTTAGATTATGGTGAACCTATGTTCTCATACCAAGTTGAAACACCCACCTCTAAAAATTATGTGTTCTTCACGTGAAAAAATTCACGTGACTCTCACATGATCTATTAGTGTAATAATCTCATAATGTATCTAAGATAGGACTAAAATATCATAACAATCTAAGAAAATATCCAAAATTACAATTATCGTAGGTCTCAACAAGACTCTAGGAATATATGTGTATATACAAACTTAAAACATAAAAACCCTTGCGGGGCTAAAGTCCAACTATGAAGAAAAGAATAAGCAACACTAAAAGAAAATAAATCCGCTACTCCTCGATATCCGCATCCTCCATACTTAACTCTGAAATATTTTCACCAAAAAGGTAGTAAGCACACGACCCAGCAAGTACAATCCAATAGTAATCTATGAATAATGTATTGCATGATAAATAAAAATACATGCCCATAATTATCAATATATCAAAGTAATATGTACAATGTAATTTATAATAAACTTTTATTTACTCATAACACACATAAGAGCATAATATTATCATAACTCAATGTGTCAAAATCCACATAGCAACCTTATCAATGATGTCATAATCCACATAGCAAATATAATAATGAGGAGCACTAGTCATCTAGCAGTAATATTGTCGGTAGATGCCTAGCAACGCTGTATATGATTGATTGCATATGGCTATCAAACTAAGGACACTAGTCGTAAGTCCATCATCATCAACATCATCACCGATCTAGTAAATCATCGCATAGGGCAGAATCATTACATGTAGATGAATCACCGCACAAAGTAGAATCATCGCATACAGCGAAAAATAGCTCATAGCTCAATGGATGACCTAACCCTGTGTCATCGAGTATCGCTAGAGCTATAACCCTATCTCTTAAACATCTTTCTACTATCATCCTAGATTAGTCTCCAAACAAGGCAGTGTAATCACCTGAGTGCTCCGCCAACTAACGATCTCAAGTATAGACCGCTAATATGGTAATACTATATAATACACTCTACCCTTAACCCCGGGTTGAGTGGGAGAAGGGGGGACTACCTAGTTGGGACTAGACTAATAATGATGCGTGCATATAATGTCATGTCTTCTATTATCTTATTACATACATTATGATCAACAAGATAACATATGTCAACTAAATATGGAGTTTAACATGAATAAAGCGATTAATAATAAATAATACATGTAAAAGTAGTCATTAATAACATAAAAGAAATTATCATCACAATAAGTACATTATCGTAAACTAACATAGGATCTAACTCACTTGAAATATCTCTAGAATCTGTCTCACTCTCCTAAATAGTCAAGCTTCTCCTGAATCTTGAGATCCTCCTTGCATAGTAATAGGTCTAATAATTTAAAAACTAAAATAGTGCATACGAAAAAAAACTTATAAAACTAAATTCCATATTGTATAAATTAAGTTCAACCCTCTAGGTCAGGATAAGTTTGACTTAGACTTGCATTTATTCTTCCCTATCAATATCTTAGTTTATATTAATTAATTTGATAAAAATTAGAATTATCCTTAGAAAAATGCAAGTATTAATAAATCTAACTACCTAACTTAGTTTTGTATTATTCTAGAAAGGTAGCTAATATAAATAAAAAAAAACTAATAATGGCTAGCCTATGGTCCACAGGTTGGGCCGGGCTCAAGGCTCAGCTTGCATTACTTGGTCGAGGAAGTGGGCTGTGAGCCTACCCACAGCCAACTAATAAAAAGGGAAGGACCAAGCTTAAAGGCCAAGTCAAGCAAGGTGAAGAAGTGGGTTGCGGCGAGCCTACCGCAGCCTACTAAACTGAAGGGGTGGACTAGGCTCAAGGGCCCAATCGATGCCTTGGTTCAGGCTTGCGGGTGTGGGCTGTGGCCCACCCCATAGCCCAATAGAGAACTGGGTAGGAGTTGGCCCAACTAGCACCACCTCGCCCCGCCCTCAAGGTCGACAAGGTCGGACTGAGTTACATGGTTGGGTGGTTGGCCGAAAAAGGGGAAGAAAATAAAGGAGAAAGGATCAAGCTCATCGATGGGGGAAGGAAATTACTTCACAACCAAAGATGAAAAGGGTCTAGAGCTATGCTACAACACTTTATGAGGTGGATAGGTAGGTTCTCAAGCGATTGAATCTAACTGTCAAAGCGGTCGATGGCGAGAAGAGGGGTACTCCATGGCCGGCGGCCATGGAGGTTCCCATTTCGGTCAAGGGCCATTAAGGATCCTACTTGAAGGTAGCCGCCACTTCCTTGGGGCGAGGGGAAGCCTACATGTTAGAGGGTTGGGAACTAAGCCATCCACGGTGATTGGAATTGAGCTGAAAAGTGATGGTGGGAGGCAACCTCCCACACGTAGCGTGGGTACCCAAATTTGGTACCCACGACAAGAGGACAAAAAGGCGGAGCTTCTTGAACCGGTGGGTGGTCAACCCGAAGTCGTCGGCCGACGAAGATAAAAATAGTAAAACTAGGATTTATCCATAATTTTATAATAACCAAGATCTAAATAAAATAAAATATAATAATAATAATATATTAAATTAAAATAAGATAAAAAGAAAGAAAAAAAATTAAATTTAGTGTTGCATGGCACGAGCTCGTGCCATGTAGGTTGTGGGCGCACACTAAGGGCGCCACATGCTCCCACAACTGCAGGCCCGGCCAATCGGGTCGAGCCAACTGGCTGCGGCAGGCCCCGATGCCACCATAGCTGCTGCCTTCCCTCCCTCACCACCTCTCTCTCTATCTCTTTATAGCTCTCTCTCTCTAACTCTCTCTTACCCTCCTCTCTCTCTCTCTCCTTCTCGTCATCGCCATCGTTGCCGCCGCCGCACCCCCCCCACACCACCTCTCTCTCTCTAACTCTCTCGAGCTCTCTCTTTCTCCCCTTCTCTTAGCGACGTTGGCCTGTCGCCTCTGCCGCCAAGGTGAGCCTCCCTCCCTTCCCTTCCCATCTTCTTCTTCTTCTTCTTCTTCTTCTTCTCCTCTACTTCTTCTTCCTCTCGTCGTTCTAACTCCTTCTCAGACAATAAGACACCTATCTAAATCACTTGTTTTATTTAGTTAATATAAATTAGATTTTTAGATATTTAATTTTTCAAGAATATGTATATATTTAGTAACATGGTTATTAGATAAGTGTAATTAGGGCAATTTCAATTAATTATAAGTATAAATATCTGTACATAAATTTACTTATAACTTCATATATTTTATTAGATTAATACATGTCTTTATAATTAGGTGTATATATATATACAACTTATTATACATTATTATGCATGTAATAAAATAGTAGGCTTACTTAATATTTATAGTACATGATTAAGTAAAGATTATTTTATATGCAACTCTTAATGGATTTAGTAAGAGTAGTAGTCACAAAATAATTAAAGTATAATTATATAATATTATATAATATATGTGCTTGTATTTTAAATTATATTATTGTACATGTAGCTCTTTTAAGTTTTTTATCAAAAAAGATTGACTATTATATACTTAATATATAATTAGCAAACTATGGTTTTATAAATAAATCTACAATTAGAATAATAACATATTAATATTATTATAATTAAATATATAATATAAATCAAATTATTTAATAAAAATAATAAAAAGAAATTCTAAACCAAATAAATCATCATATGTTACACAAATGGATCCTATTTGGATAAATTATTGTACAAATGGATCCTATTTGGATAAATAACTAACTTTAAATTGCTTTATTTTCATATCACAACCCCCTTATTTGGGACCCCGTGAACCTTGCTAGTGATGAATGATGATTGATTGACGAATGTGAGGAATACGTAGTTCATGTCTTCTGATCAGATATGAGTAGTCTTATACCTTAGATGCCTTTCTCAAATTAAGATATATTATATAATTATGTGTATGCATATTTTGGCCTAGAGCATGATTATATGACTTTATCTAGAGATGATTTCAATTGATCATATTTTATCATGCATTTGATTAGGCTGATCTGGGATATGAGTACATTGGTGATATATAGAGATGATTGGAGCTAACTATACTGTTATGGTTTTATGTCAAGATGACCTCTATCATGAGTGTGCATGCGATAAACTAGCATGAGTATGCATATATTAGATACATGGCTAGAGTCTGCATTGCATCATCTTTCTCTTAGCTTCTTTACTATCTAGATTTCTGAATTGCATGATCTGTTGGGTCCAGACTAGTACTGGACATACTCTTAGCGTACGACAGAGTATGGTGATGGCTGATACTCTTAGTGTATGACAGGGTACATCTATCATTGATATACCCTTAGCGTATTGCAGGGTATAATTATTTACTAATATACCCATAGTGTATGGCAGGGTATGATTTTCTTCTAATATACCCTTAGTGTATGACAGTGTATGATTTATCTCGAGAGATACTCTTAGCATATGATAGGGTATGCTCTGAGCTTGTGGCATGAGGTGTATCGAGTTTGGGGCCGGGTACCGTAGTCCAGCATGGTGGATGATATTCAGAGTTGAGATAGATGATTGTGATAGTGAGAGATAAGTGGATTATATATGGCTCTGACATATACGATTATCTAGTGGTTGGCATGCGATATGCATCATCATTGATGTGACTAGTATCACTCGATTATGATTGTTATACATCATATGTTGTTATATTATAATTTCATCATGAGATATATTTTTGGTTGAGGATATAATATGCTCATTTATGAGATAATCTTGATTTCATTTATGTATAAGTCATCAAGGATACATGTATACATGCTCATACATGGCATCATGTTTCTTTCTGATTCATATTATCCAGTACATGATTTACTCTCTGTTTAGCATCACTGATTCGAGGTAAGATCTATTCACCGAGCTTTTAGCTCATGACTCTCTTTATCTTTTTTCTAACCCCCGAGATATTATGGTACCTAGTAGCGACTTGAGATATCCCAAGGAGAGTGATGATGAGGTAAGATATAAATGCGAGATGGTATAGATGATAGTTTATATAAAAATTGAGTTGTACAATTATTTGATATTTGTACTCCATTGTATTAGACGATATTTTGTATAATACAGGTCGAATTATATTATACTCGTGTGTCAGTGGTTATAAATTGTATTTTGATGGTTTATCGTGGCATGTGTGGGCCCTGCCAGATTATGTAGCTGTCTAGTATGGTTGTTGTGGATATAGATATGAATTTGTTAACATGTTTAGCTTAATGATGTCTTGATTTATTTTGCGGTCTAGTGTATATTATTGTGGACTTAGATATTCATATGTTAACAGGGTTATTTAGATCAATAGTATAATTTATTTGGTGATGGATTATTTGAGCATACGGATGTATCTGTGCGTGATGGATCCTGCCCGACCTGTCACGTGTGCCTTGCGTGTGCCCGTGCCGGTGGGCATGCATGTGCCTGTGCCGGGCGGGGGTGTTACAAATTTACTAAGCAAAACTCAAATTAATTATAAGGGAAGATAAAGGCTGACCTGAGAATTGGACTAAGGGTTTTGATTTGGCCTGTCAGTGCTCTGGTGATCCACACCCCTCATCGAGGTCTTCAGTGGTACAAGAGAGAGAGAGAGAGAGAGAGAGAGAGAGAGAGAGAGAGGGAGAAGAGAGTGGCAGCCAAAAGAGAAAGAGTTGAGGGGGTTGGGTTTTATAGAGATAAGAGGGTGAGGGCAAAGTGGAGTCTGAACTCCACTCCAGCGCCTTTCTCGCCCACTTCTTGCAACCAATTGCGACAAATTCCCAATTTCTTTCCCAACCAGATTGCAGTAGATGAAGGAGCTAGTGATTATAGTATTTTGGTGGACCTTCTTGAGAATGAAGACATTGGTGTTCAAGAGGAGGCCTCGAAGGTGGTGTCGGTGATTGCATGGTTAGATTCCTACAGAGGAGCTCTAGCTGTTGCTAGAGTTATTGCCCCGTTGATTTAGGTTTTGGAGGAAGTGGTTTAGTGAATGAGAGAGCAGCTAAAGCTATGAAGAGTTTGGCAGAGAATGTAAATAATGCGTGGTCAGGTTTGCGCTCATCGGGGTGTCACAATAATGCTAAAGATTTGCAATGATAGCAACACAGAGTTGGTTTGCTCTATTTGTGGTGTTCTCAAGAACCTTTGCGGTGTTGATGAGATCAAGAGGTTCATTGTGGAAGAAGGGGATGTTGATGTCTTCATCAAACTCTTGAGATCAAAGGAGGAGGTGTGCCAAATCCAGGCCAAAGAATTCTTGATTGCCATTGCTTGTGATAAGCCGGCCATTAAGTAGAAGGCTATGCAAGAAAGGGCTTAGTCCGGCACAGCTTGAATAGGGCTCGATAATAGGCTCAATTCAGGCTCAAGAGAAGCTTGGGCTCGATCTGGCTCAACTTAGGCTCGGTCTGGCTTAGCTTGAGCTCAGCTTGAGTTGAGTTAAGCTAAGCCTGAGCCTGAGCCTGAGCCAAGCTAGTAGGCTCAAGATTAATTTCGAGCCAAGTCTGAGCGGGAGCCGACTCGCTCAGGCTCGACTTGTTTACGCTCCTACATTCGTCACCATCACCACTACTACCATGCCCACTACCTAAGAAACACCATCAGCACCCCTCACTATAGCCACCACCACACTACCATAACCACCACTCTATCATTGCCATCATCATCAAGACCACCACCATCCTTGAAGCACTACCATCTACCAACAACACCTTCACCTTCACCTAAGCTCCATCATTACTATTATCACCACCAACCTATCGTTATCTTCATTGCCACCACCATCACCTCGCTACCTCGATTATCACTTTGCCCACTTACCTAAGCAATACCATCACCACCCATCACTACTGCTAGGGGTGTAAACAAGACTTATTGCTACCTAAGGAGGAGGCGACGGGACCGCGACAGCTTGCCATTGTCGAAGGAAGAGGATGCGGCAGCCATGACACCGCTGCTGCAGAAGAAGGAGGAGGAGGAAGAAAGAGGAGGCGGGATAGCGGGGCACCATGATGGCTTGCCGCTGCCAAAGGAGGAGGAGGTAATAGCCGTTGCACCGCTGCTGCAGAAGAAGAAGAAGGACGATGAGGAGGAGGAGGAGGAAGCGGGGCACCACGGCTGCTTGTCCCTGCTCAAGGAGGAGGAAGCAGCATCGCTGCGGCTTAACACTGCCGAAAGAGGTAGAGGTGGCACTGCGGCGGCTTGCCATTGCCGAAGGAGGAGGCGGTAGGGCACCCCAATCGCTTATTGTTGCCGAAAGAGGAAGCGGCATCGTAGCGGCTTGCTGGTGCGGAAGGAAGAGGAGGTGGCACTGCTGTGCTACCACGACGGCTTGCCGCTACTGAAGGAGGAGGCGACAGCCACGGCACTACTGCTGCAGAAGAAGAAGAAGAAGAAGAATGAGGAGGAGGCACCCTTAATGAGCCTATCGAGTTGAGCCTGAGCGAGCCGGCTCCAGCTCAGGCTCGGCTCGACATTAATTTTGAGCTAATTTTAGCGGATCGGGCTCGGCTCTACTCTGATCGAGTCGAGTTAGACTCAAGCTTTAGCCGAGCCGAACTGAGCCAAGCCCAAGCCGCTCGTCGAGCTTGACAGCCCTAACTACAGCCACCACCACTCACCATCATCGCAACCACCACACTACCATAATCTATCATCACCATCACCACCACCACTAAAGCACAACCATCAACATTACCACAACATCACTTTCACCTTCACCCAAGCACCACCATTATCATTACCACTGCTAACTCACTGTTATCTTAATCACCACCACCACCACCACTCTACTATCTCGACTATCACCTTCACCACTAACACTATCTAACCACCACCCTACTATTATTCTTCAACTATCATCTTAACCATTGCCTTCACTTTCACTATTATTTTAACTATTATTGTTGAAAATGGTTGTATCACTAAGAGTGTGAAAATAATATGATTAAAAAATCTTTTGTGTAAATACAAAGTGCATATTAAATTATTAAAATGGTTTAAGGCTTTTATTTAAATATTTTGTAACTTACTCTAGGAATTAAAAATTAATATAATTACACAAAAATTCTAATGCACGTCTATTTTCCAAATTTTTAGTGCATTGTTAGTTCTGCATCAATTTTTCGTAATAGTGAATCAATTTGTATGATAATGTGCATCATTTATTCAATCCGTCTGCACTATTAGTTTAAAAGATGTGTATCAATTTTTTATAAATATGCACCAACATGATTTTATATCAAACATAAATTTTAATAGAAAGCTAGTCGTATTAATATTTTATTTCTTATGTGCATCATTTATTTCAGTGTGTTTATTCAACTTTCGTGTGCCGCCAGTTCAAAAGGTTTGTATCAATTTTTAAAATATGTGCATCTATTTAAAAATATGCTAGTCAATTTTTTATTAATATATCTATTTTAGTGTGTATCGGTTATTCAATTTATGTGCACCGTTTGCTCGAAATTTGTTTGTTTTGATGATAACAAACAAATAAATTAGCTATATTATTTTGATGATATCAAATAAGTTAAAATATTAATGGCCAACTAGAAGAGGGTTGTGCTGATTTGCAATGCAGCCAGTAATCTCAAGCTAACCAGGTGTATCATACTGGACAGCTGCGAGAATGCCCTAAAAGGTAAAGCCCTAGCCCTTTTCAATGGCTTAGAAAACTCTACAAGTGTGGAGCCAAAGATGGTGATTGCTTGATTGTGGTGAACGTCGTCAATGATCTCAAAAGTGACTTCGACTAGTTAATAGCACCTATTGTTTATGAATGTATTAGGTAGATTGAAATGTTCTAATCCATTAAGGTTTCTTATACAACATTTTCTTGTATGTGGATCAATTTGAATTGAATTTGTCTACAGAATTAAATTAAAAAAACTTTTAATTTGTGTGCATCCATTTAAAAGATGTGCATCAATTTTTAAAATATATGCATCCACCTAAAAATATATATGTCGATCTTTTCTTAAAATATCTTTGTTAGTATACATCACTTATTAAATTTGTATGCACGATCTATTCAAATTAAAGGCGTATATTAATTTTCAGAATATATGCATCAACTTAAAAATATGTTAATCAATCTTCTATTAAAATATTACTTTTACTGTGTATAATTATTCAATTTGTGTGCACCATATTCATTCTATGTGCATTGCTTTTTAGAACATGCGCATTGATGTAAAAATAAGTCAGTCAATTTTCTCTTAAAATATCATTGTAAGTATGCATTACTTGTTCAATTTGTGGGCACTACATATTTAAAATTGATTTTTAAAATATTTACATCGACATAAAATATGTCAGTCAATTTTCTATTAAAATATCATTTATTTAATTTGTGTACGCCACCTATTCAAAAAGTGTGCATCAATTTGAAAATATATTGGTCAATCTTCTCTTAAAATATCATTGTTAGTGTGCACTTGTAACAACCCAGCCCTAAAAAAGAAGAAAAGAAAAAAAATTGTTGTGCATGACACGACGCTGTGGCTGGCCTCGTGCCATGCAACATCAAGCAGGCTTCTCTCTCTCTCTCTCTGGTTTCACCGGAATTGAGCCGCCAGCGGTCCCACTCGCTCCAATATGCGGAACGATCCAAAATACTGATGCGCTAACTTGGGATTGCTTATAGGACGTAGCATAACTTGCCAATATAGCTGGGCTCATACAAATACAAGGTCCTTGACCTCAAACTCCAACTCCCAATGTCGGCGATCATACACTTGCTTCATGCAGTTTTGGGCCGTTGTCATGTGCTCCCGTAACCTCCATAGAACCACATCCTGATTTGCTAGCTCCATTTCTATCTCTATCCTCACTGTTTATGCCTCAGGGTCATATGTCTTCAAGGTAAGTGACGACCTACCATACACTGCCTCGAATGGTATCAACTCGATGGTGCTGTGAAATGTAGTATTATAGGACCACTCCGCCCATGGTAAATAGTCGAGCAATCTCCTCAGTCTTTCGCCTACAAAGCACCGCAGCTACTACTCTATGCCCCGGTTCACCACCTCAGTTTGGTCATCTGTTTGTGAGTGATAGGTTGAACTAGGGTTCAAGCAAGTACCCTAGAGTGCGAAGTACTCAGTCCAAATGTCACTAATGAAGACTTGATCTCGATCAGATACAATCGAACACAGCATGCCGTGAAGCTTGGCAATGTCGCGCATGAACACCTCTACGACCGTTCTTGCTGAATCTGGGTGCGGTAGGGCTGAGAAATAAGCATACTTACTCAGTCTGTCAACCACCACGAATATGACCGAGTACCTCTCAAAGAAGGTAAGCCCTCAATAAAGTCTATGGAGATGTCCTCCCAAATCCTCTATAGTACGGGAAATGACTGAAGTAGTCCAGCTGGCCTTAGTGAGTCGGACTTTGCTCGGAAGCACATACGAACACCATTAGCTCCTATCGTACTCTAGGCCGCGTACAACTTTGTAGTAGTCTCTTGTGAGTCCGTAGGAGTTCCTCATGTCCTGCCTCAGGGATGGAATGAAAATGTTCCATCACTCTTTGTCGCAAGCCTACGTCCGTAGGTATCCAAATGCGCCCATGGTCCAAGAGCAATCCACCTCGGCTCACCATCCCAGGATAACTAGTGGGGTCGTCCTCCTTCTCCTACAAGATTCTCCAGATATCTGGATCAGTAGCTCCTGCTACACATATGTAATCTAAGAAAGGAAAGATAGGCACGGAAAGGGCCGCCAATTCGGCCGGTTCAGGTTGTTGGGATAGCATGTCTGCCGCCTTGTTCTTCACTCCTTTCTTGTATTGTAGCTCGTAGTCATACCCTAGTAGCTTGGTGATCCACCTCTGCTATGCGGGCATGTGAATCCGCTGCCCCATAAAATAAGGTAAGCTCCTCTGATCTATTCGGATAACAAATTGCTTCCAAATCAAATAGGGTTTCCAACTCGTCAGAGCATGCAAGATAGCGTGCATCTCCCGCTCGTAAGTGAATAACTGCTGTGACCTCCAGGTCAAGGCCTTGCTAAGGTAAGCAATGGGCCTCTCAGTCTGCTTCAATACAGCTCTGATACCTGCACCCGACGCGTCGCACTCAATAAAAAATTGCATGGTGAAGTCGAGTAGTGCCAATACCAGTGCAGATGCCATTGTTATCTTTAGCTTGTCGAATGCTTTTGTCGCTGCATCCGTCCATTCAAAGGCATCCTTTTTCAGCAAGGATGTCAATGGTGGTGCAATCTTTCCATAGTTGGCCAAGAACCTGCGGTAGTAGCTTGTTAAACCAAGGAAACCACGTAGCTACCGTACCGTCCTTGATTCTGTCCAGTTGAGCATGCACGCCATCTTGCTTTGGTCGGCTACAACTCCGTCGGTTGAAATGATGTGCCCCAAGTACTCCACTCGTCGTTCGCCCCAAAGGCATTTACTTCACTTCACCTTCAGGGAATGGTCCCTCAAGAGTGCCAACACAGACCGTAGATCATCCAAGCGCTCCTTCCAAGTCTTGCTGTACATGAAAATATCATCAAAGAATACTAAAACATACCATCGTAAGAGTGGACGGAATATGTCATTCATTATTAGCCCTTGGAAGGTCGTCGAAGCATTCCGCAACCGAAATGGCATCACCCAAAACTTATAGTGCCCGTCATGAGTTTGGAACGTCGTTTTGTGGACGTCCTCAGCTTGCACTCGGATCTGGTGGTACCCTTAATGAAGGTCCAGCTTGCTGAAGTATGATGCTGCAGTCAGCTTGTCCAGTAACTCTTCGATGACTGGTATATGTGAAAAATTAAATGTGACGGAACGAAGACTCTCTAGCCATTGGGTGCCTAGCACAATGTCAGCTCCTTCAAGTGCTAGCAGGTACAAGACCAAGGTGAAGCTATGTCCATGCACTTGTACCACTACTCCTCGACAGATGCTGTCAGCTCTAAGGCGGGTGCCATCACCAATGGTCACATCAAATCCAATAATAGGCTCGGCCTCAAGTCCTATACTCCGTACCAATCTCTCATCCAAAAAGTTATGCGTGCTCCCTGTGCCAATGAGGATATGTACACATTGCTTTCGGACGAGCCCATTAGTTTCTTTGGGGTGCTAGTACCGGAGTACGCATGCATCGAAATCTCGGCCAACATATCCTCCTTCGCTATCTCCTCAAGCTCCTCTCTGACTATCTCCTCCGTGATGTCTCCCTCTGCCTCTTTGTCATAGCTATCGATCAACATGACACTGCCCGTAGCCTTGGTGCATCGATGTCCCGGAGTGTAGCACTCGTCACACCAGAAGCACAAGCCCTCGGCTTGTTTTTCATCCACCTACGCTTGGGACAAGGACCGGCCCTTGGGTTGCATGTCTCCTCATCTGAATTTGGTCATTGGTCTCGGGGTACCTCGCTCTCCAAAAGGGGGAGTCAGTGGTTTCGTCATGGAATTGGAACTGCCGATTATGGACGTTGTTCGTGGCGTATACTAGCTATCCTTCGACATCCAATTCATCCTCATCTCCTTTCAAAGTAGTATACTTCTATTCCATCCTTCTGGCAATCTTAAAAGCCTCCATCAAAGTTCACGGTTACATTGAATAGATATCGGCTTTTATCTCTTAGCGTAACCCCGCCAAAAATGTGCTCTTCAATACTTCTTATGGCCACCTTGGAAAACAATGGCTGCTGAGACGCTCAAAGTCTTCTTGATATGCTGCCATAGTAGTCTTTTGTGTCAGTTTGGAGAGTATAGCCCCATAATCTTCATATCCAACAATCCCAAACCGTTGAGCTAATGCAATTGTGAATGCCGTCCAATTGTCGATAGTTGGTGGGCATGCATTGATTGGTACCAATGTAAGTCGCATGTTCCAAATGAAAGCTCGCAATAGATACCTTAGCCTCTTCCGACGTGCCATGGCATGAAAAGAAATGTTCACCACGAAAAATCCAATCAATAGGATTACCTCCGTTAAACTTTGGAAATTCTAGCTGAGCACATCGTCCACGGAGGCCATAATTAGGATTGAAGGGAGATCTTGATGGTGATGGAAGGGGAGGATGAAGATGATATGTAGATATGGATATTTGCGATTGAGAGGGGAATAGGATGAAGGGAAGGAAGAGGTTGCTCTTAGGAAAATTAGGGCCGGAACAGACGAGGAGAAGAATCTAACCAATGAAGGTTAGGGGACGATAAGAAGTTAGGGCAAGAAGGAAGAAAAAGAGAAAGAGAGAGATAGAGAGAGAGAGAGGAGAAGAAGATATGATTTCATAACATAACCCAACTAGACTCCACAATACTTAGAAGCTATTATTTACACTCAAACAATAGAAATAAAACCCTAAAAAAAAGTATTCTCGCCGCGGTGCGTTCGAACACGCCCGAGGCTGTTCAAATGTGAATTTCCCATTCTCTATTTTTGCGAACGCGTGCAGGCGTTTGAACGTACAAATCCCGTTCTCTGTATTTGTAAACACCTGTAGGCGTTCGCATAGTGCGTTCGAATGCAATCCCTAGTGTTCGAAAGACCCCCAACAGAAAGCTATTTTTTCTTCCGATACAACTTGATCTGGCTCTAGTTGTATCAGCTTCCTAAATCAATAAGAATTAGAACTTTATTCTTCTTGATCATACCTTCGACCCGAAGAGTTTTCAGAGTCGACTCGCCGGTGAAAGAGTGAAGGGAAAGCTCAACTTGGACATCAAGCAGGTTGTCCTCTTCAGTCTGGCCACCTTCCTCCTCTTGCTGCTCCTCAAGATTTTCAATGGAATCATCCTCCGTCATCTCATCCATGAGCAAGATGGCAACAGGCTGTTTGGAGCATTTGTGGCCCAATACCAAGCACTTGTCACGATAAAAGCATAGGCCCTTCAAGCGCCGCTCTTCAATCTCCGCTGTTATGAGGCATCGACCCATCATCCGTGGCTGTCCCATAGGGTTAGGGGCTGTCCGTGGTGGGAGTAGTCAATTGGGGTTTGGCCAAACCAACCCCGAATATGCCATACCCGAGACCGGCGATCTAGGATTAGAGCACAGGTCGCTACTCCTCCAAGCTAGACGGTGTGTTGCCTTTAACTCTCTTATCTTCTCTTCCATCATTTGAGCCGCTGAGAAGGCTTCCAACAAAGTAGTAGGACGAGTCGACTTGACTTCCGCTTGTATATCACAATGAAGCCAAGAGACGAAAGTGCTTTTAAGAGGTGAGTCCGACCACCCGTGGACTCAATTGCTAATTCTTTCGAATTTCTCTTAGTAGGCTCTTACAGAGGTCTTTAGAGTTAGGTTCGTCAGGGTGGCTTAGAAGTCTTCATAGTCGGATGGTCCAAAATGCACACAAAGTGCATCAGCGAACTTTTCCCAATTGATTAAGGCGTGCGCGCGATGTGCTGCTCAAAACCACCTCACCACTACGTCTTCAAGGTGGAATGAGGCCAGAATCACCTTTTGGTGGTCAGGTGTCCCTTGGTAGGTGAAGAATTGCTCCGCCCTATAGATCCAATCCAATGAGTCACCCCCGCTGAATTTAGGAAAATCGACTCGAACGGTTCGAGGTTGTAGCATTTGATCACGTCCATTCTTGCATCCTTGGTGAAGTGGCTCATGTTGCTGGACCCTTGTTTGATATGGGCGCTCCTCCCACTCCTCCCAAGGTTCCTCCTCTGGGTCTAGCGCCATAGGAGCCCTCGAGTGCATGGATGATAAATCTGTGCGGCGCCCTTGCAATTCGTCGCGTTGTAGCCATGGTGCCTCCAGGATCGTCCTCACCGAAACCTATCTCATGGTAGGGGATGATCCTCTTTCTTCCATAATGCTTACAAGGTAGAGGTCGACAATCTGGTTGGGCAAAAACCGGTGGTGGAGGCACAAATGCTATAGCCCTGGCTAGATCTTCCTCTTTGTTTCTACGTGGGATGCCGTCTTGATTAACTTCACCATGATTGTTATGCTCAGGGGTATGCTGAGAAGCTCTGATACCAATGATAAGATATGGAACCAAGATACGCTACGCAATGATTCCTTCAAGATCTGAATGTATTACAAGAATCAATTCCCGCAACCGTGGGAAACTATTCGCCAGATATTCTCCAGTAGTCAGAAAATAACGAAATAAATTTTGTTAGATCCGTAACTTCCTGATCTAAAACTTTCGTATTTACGCCCTTCACAGATTCGAAGTGCAGCAAGGATGAAAACATGGAATAACGTGGGTGATTGTGGTGGTGACGAGTGGAGTGGATGTTAGGGTTATGGATGGGTATGGGGATGAAGGTGGCGAAGGGAATGAAATGGTCGAGATCACAAAGAAGAGGGGTGGCTCGACAATAGAGGGAGATTAGAAGTTAGGAGAAACCTTGCCAACTATAAAGGTGGAAGGATGGTGAAGAGGGAGGAGGGAGAGAGTTTAGAGAAGATAGGAGGCAAGAAATCAATAATTCAATAGAATAATGAAGTTGGCTACCATCCACATATTTATAAAGGCTAGCCAACAAGTCCTAAAATAATATGAAACCCTAATTCTACAACTTTCCCATTGATCGCGTTCGAATGTGCCAGATCGCGTCCAAACGCACTCAAAAAGCTCCATCTCTAGATGTGTGAACGCGATGCAGGCATTCTAATGCAGGCGTTTGAACTCGCCCGACCGCATTCAAACGCACAATATGCATTTTCTGTATTTGCAAACCTAATGTAGGCGTTCGAATGCGACCCCTCCTGCATTCGAATGCGACCTACAGGAATTTTATTTTAATGAAAATGAATACCTAATGCAATAAGAAAAAAATCCTAACTAAGTGTATTATACGCCTTGGTGGATTTTGGTTCATGTCAGCAAGGGTTGTCTTGATCTCCAATATCATTTGTGCCATGAACGTTAGGGTTTGCACAAGATCGGAAAGGCCTTCCATCTGTCCTCGTGAGCTCTTTGGGGATGGCAATCTTGACGGAGCCATGTGGTCCGTCCCCATGCCTTGGTTGCTCATTTTCTTAGCTGCCTTCGATCTTGTGGTAGCCATGAAGGTCCAAGGAACATTGGCTTTGATACCAGTTGTTACGAACCGGCTTGATCCGATCCGTAACAGTTCTGGACTAGATTAAGGATGTGACTTTCAAAGGAAGCTACGGATGATCTAGCCATTGGATCATTCTGAAATTTGGATATGCTGTCTGATACACCTTGTTAAAGTCTTTTCTAATTGCATTAGTTATTTGTTTTCATTAAAGTAAATTTCATGTAGGTTGCATTCGAATGCGGAATGGGTCGCGTTCGAACGCCTTTGCGAACGCTTGTATTAAGTTCACAAAAACAGAGAACGCGAAATGTGTGTTCGAATGCGGTCGTGTAGGTTCGAACGCCGCATTCAAATGTCTGCATCAGGTTCGCATCGACTGAAGATGCCTTTTGTGCGATTGAATGCGATCGGGCGCGGTCGAATGCGATCATGCACATTCGAACGCGATCGGCGGGAGTCCACTAGAATTAGGGTTAATTATTATTATTTTGGCTTATTAGCTAGCCTCTATAAAAGTGTGGTCAGTAGACAAAATCAATATGCTATTGGAATATTAGTTTCTTGCCTCTCTATCTTCTCTCTACCCTAATCTCCCTCCCTCTACCGTTGGCAATGTCTCTCCTAACTTCTCATCTCCCTCGTCTGTTGAGTCCTCCCACTTCTTTGGGATCTTGAACACTTTTTCCCTTCATCTTTATCCATTAAACAACATCACCCATCCACCCTCATCTCCATCATCATCCATAACCCTAACATTCACTACACCCGTCACCACCACCATCATCCCTACTCTATCGTGCTTTTGTCCCTGTTGCAGTTCGAATCGGTGAAGGATGTAAATATGAAAAACATAGATCACGAAGTTTCGGATTGATCCAACTTTGTTTCGTAATTTTATGACTATGGAAAAATATTTTGTGAATATTCTGCCTCGGTTGCGCAGAATGCTTCCTACAATCAATCCAGATTTTGAATGGATCGTTCCGTAGCCTATCATTAGTATCAGAGCCAAACGAACCTCAGACCACCATTAATAGTAGAAATAAAGAAGATGGAAACAACAAGGAGATCAATGGAGAACACACCGACATGGGAAGACTCAATCCATCTAACCCTAACTATGAGGTCGATTCCTTTGGAGCGACCATGGCAGGACCAAGTCAACCAATGTCCATGGGTGTGAACATGGGCTTGGCGGATGAACTTAGGGCCATGTTCCAAATATTGCTGCATAGAATTGACGCAATGCAAAATGATCATAATGCTTTAAAGAAATATGTAATGAAACGATCGGCTTCGTCATCTCCTCGACGAAGATCGGTGCCTTAAGAAGGGCCAACGGTCGGACCACACCGAACCGATACCCCATAGGTCCAGGTGCGACATGTGTCAATGATCCTCTTTTACCTATGCCTACACATCATCCCCTACCTCCGATACCAAACCCAAGACCGGTGGTGGTGGAACCAAAGAGGCGTGTGACACCGGTGCGCTTCATCGATGAAGAGGATTGGCATTTAGAGGATGATGTTGGTCCCTCCGGTGATGGTGATGGACGTAGTCGAGGATTTAGAGATGGAGATCAATATGCACAAAGGTTCAGACCTGAACCAAGGATTTTTCGCGAACCCGACAATGTTATTCGGGGGAGAACCGCACGCTTGGACTTTCAAAAATTCCAAGACGGTGATCCAACGGATTGGGTGTTTCAAGTGGAACAATACTTTGATTGCCAAAGGATAGCAAAAGACACAAAGGTCCAGATGGCAAGCTTTCACCTGCAAAGAACGGCAAGGCATTGGTATCAATCGATTATTCGTCGTGGAGGATTTACCGGTTGGACTGACTTTTGTACAAGGATTACACGCAAATTTGGGACAGTGCAATATGAAGGTTTTGCTGCCACAATAAGCAAGATGGTTTAGAGGATGACCGTATTGGAGTACCAAGTAGAATTTCAAAGAGTTAGTAGTCGTTGTGAGCCACCTTGGCCCCGAACCGACAGGCGAATATGCGTGCTCTTTGTACTAACACTCATGAGGAGGCCTTCGAGAAGGCCGTGAGAATTGAGCAAAAGCACAAGGCTCTCAAGATGGCAGCAAAAACAAGTTGGGACAACCGAGATGGACGATTTGCACCTAGAACGCTTGCTAGAAATTTTGCGGGTTCAAAAACAACCGAGATGGACCATGACCACCTTTGAGACTTTTTTCTGATGTTAGAGGAGGCACAAGACCCACCCACCCCCCGTTCGAACTCTCACACCTGCCTAGGTGGAGGAGTGAAGAGCGAAGGGCCTTTGCTTTCGATGCGATGAACGTTTTACCCCTAGTCATCGGTGTTCTAAATCGATCGGGAGTGAGCTCATCGACGGTCTCGAAGAGGATGATGAGGTTGTTGATGATGGAGAGTGTCTAGAGGAGGTCCATGAGGAGGCCCGTTGAGGAGGGCGTGGAAGAAAATATCCAAGCTGAAATATCGATGCAAGCATATTCGGGTACTTGTGCGCCGAGGACGTTACGGGTAGAAGGACTTGTTTGAAAGCATTGTGTGCACATCCTCATCGATTCGGGAAGTACACACAACTTTCTAGACGAGAGTTTAGTGAGGAGATTAGGTGACAAAGTGGTGGCTTTATTTGATCGGTAGGCGATTCATTATCCAAACTAATCAAAAGAGCCTTCCATACTTTATGGGACAACGTATACACACTTCGGCACAGCAGAGATGGGTCAGAAAATTATTAAGGTATGATTATGAAATACAATACAAGAAGGGAACTGAAAATAGTGCGGCGGATGCACTATCACGCCAACCCGATACCGCCGAGCTTGCAGCCTATACATCTCCTACCATTCCCTTCCTTGACGAGCTGAGGTATGCACGTACATTTGACCCATATATTTTGAGATTGTTGGAGGAGGTGATGGATCATCTAGTGTACCATCCTTAGTTCGAGAATCAAGGCGGTTTGCTGCTGGACCGCGGATGCATTCGAGTGCCCGCAAATGATGGATTGCGGCAGAAATTGTTGGAGCACTTCCACCAAACACTAGAGGCTGGTCATGAGAATGGCTTGAGGACTTATAGGAGGATATCTCAGAGTTGCACATGGGATTGAGACGAGATGTGAGGAGTGAGGAGTTTTGCCCGTACTTGCGAAGGCTGTTAAAGGTCTAAGGCAACCACATTGAAACCGGCCAGATTACTTCAGCCTTTACCTATACCGGACCATATTTAGGAAGACATTTCTATGGATTTCATAGAGGGTCTTTCTCTTGTACGTGGATATTTTGTTATTTTTATAGTGATTGATAGACGGAGCAAGTATATTCACTTTTTGGCAATGTCACATCCGTTTTCAGCAAAGTCGGTTGCTGAAATTTTTGTTAGAGATATTGCTCAGTTACATGGCACGCCACGCATGATTGTCTCGGATCCTGATCATGTATTTATGAGTGACTTTTGGACACAGTTTTTCAGATTGCAGAGGACTCGATTGAACTTCAGTTTGGTCAACCATCCACAAACAGACGGCCAAACCGAGGTGGTCAATCGAGGCATTGAGATGCTTTGTTGGAGAGATGCCAAGACGATGGTTGGAGTTCTTACCATGGGCGGAGTGGTCCTATAACACCGCCTACTATAGCAGCATTAGCATGACTCCATTTGAGGTGGTGTATGGATGCATGGCTCCGACGTTTCGCGCTTATGATCCAATGGCATCAACAAATCGGATGGAGGTGGACTTAGCTTTGATGGATAGAGACGCCACATTGAGGAGGCTGCGTGCCCATCTTAAACTTGCTCAAAACCACATGAAGCAAGTTTACGATCGCAGCCATGTTAAGCAGGAGTTCGACATCGGCAGTTGGGTGTTTGTAAGAGTACAGCTGTATCGACAGGTGAACTTGCGTCTCATGCGTAACCAAAAGTTAGCACATCGCTACTTTGGTCTGTTTAGGGTGTTAGAGCGTATTGGTCTGCTTAGATATCGTTACGAGCTATCGGAGGGGTCGAGAGTGCATCTTGTCTTCCATATTTCATTGCTATGGGAGCGGATTGGAGATCATGAGTTGTTGGATCAGTTCTAATGGAACCATTGGAGGAGATTGAGATCATAGAGCCAGTTTGAGTACTTGCTAGCGTCGACGACAACATGTTATCAAATTAGAGATGGAGATTCTAGTTGAGTGGATTGGCAAGCTATCCGATGAGGCAACTTGGGAGTTGGAGACTAATATTTTGGAGTGTTTCCCCAACTTGTCACCTTGAGGGAAAGGAGGGGAAAGCATGGTGGGCTGATACACTTAGTTAGGATCTTTTCTTATTGTATTATTTGTTTATTTTCATTAAAAAAATTCCTGTAGGTCGCGTTCGAACACAGAAGTGGTCGCATTCGAACGACCTTGCGAACGCCTGCATCAAGTTTGCAAATACAGAGAACGTGCAATGGGCGTTCGAATGCGGTCGGGCGCGTTTGAATATCGGCATTTGAATGCCTGCATCGTGTTCACATATATAGAGAACGTCTTTTGTGCGTTCGAATGCGATCGGGCGCGTTCGAACGTGATCGGCGGGAATCCTCTAGAATTATGGTTACTTATTATTTTAGAACTTATTGGCTAGCCAATATATATTTATGGATGGCAGCCAAATTCATTATACATTTGGAATATTGATTTTTTGTCTCTTTGTCATTTTCTACACTAATCTCTCTCCTCCCACTTCACTATCCTTCCACCTCTACCGTTGGCAAGGTTTCTCCTAACTTCTAATCTCCCTCGTCTGTCGAGCCACCCCTCCTCTTTGGGATCTCGACCACTTCGTTCCCTTCATCTATATCCCTTTATCACATCCACTATCCACCTTCATCTCCATACCCATCCATAACCCTAACATCCACTCCACCCATCACCACCACCAATACTCACGTTATTCCGTGTTTTTGTCCCAGTTGTAGTTCGAATCTATAAAGGGCGTAAATACTAAGAAGTTACGAATCTAATTTACTTGGTTTTGTAATTGTCTAACTACAGAAGAATATTTGACGAATATTTTCCCAGGGTTGCACAGACTGATTCTTGTAATACATCCAGATCTTGAAGGAATCGTTGCGTAGCTTATCTTTGGTTCAAGAACCCATCAATTTGGTATTAGAGCTTATCAGGTTCTCTAACGGATAGCATTGTCAGGTTCACGAAAGAACCTTGGTTTTGGTCTAAATCTTTGTGCTTGTTGATCTCCTTCTCCGAATCCTTGAGCATGTCCATCACCATCTTCGAAGGGATCAACTTCATCCACAAAGTGACAATCATCTTCAGCAATAAAGTGCACCGGTACCGCACACCTCTCGGGTTCCACCACCGCCGGTCTTGTGTTTTGTATCGAAGGTGGGGGATCATGTGTAGGAATAGGTAAAAGAGGATCATTAACATTAACATATCGTAGCTGGACCTATGGGGTATCGGTTCGGTGCGGTCCTACTGCTGATCCTTCTTGAGGCACCGATCAGTTTATGACATATTCTTTTAAAACATTATGATCATTTGGCATTGCGTCCACCCTATGCAGCAATATTTGGAACATGCCCCTAAGTTCATCCGCCAAGCTCATGTTCACACCCATGGACGTTGGTTGACTCAGTCCTGCCGTAGTCGCCCCAAAGGAATCGGCCTCACAGTTAGGGTTATTGTGGATTGAGTCTTCCCTTGTCAGTGTTCTCTCCATTGATCTCCTTGTTGATGTCATCTTACTTGTTTCCACCATTAATGGAGGTCTGAGGTTCATCTGGCTTTGATACCAATGAAAATCTACCGAACGATCCCTTCAAGATCTGGATTTCTTGTAGGAAGCAGACCGCGCAACCGAAGTAAAATATTCACCATATATTTTCCTATAGTTAGAGAATTACGAACCTAAGTTGAATTGATCTGTATCTTACTAATCTAAGTTTTTATATTTATGCCCTTCGCAGATTCGAAATGAAACTGGGACAAAAACACAATAGAGTGAGGATGATGGTGGTGGTAACGGGTGGAGTGGATGTTAGGGTTATGGATGATAATGGAGATGATGGTGGATGGGTGATGTTGTTTAGCGGATAAAGATGAAGGGGAAGAAGAGATCGAGATCGCAAAGGAGGAGGGAGGACTCGATAGACGAGGAAGATTAGAAGTTAGGAGAGACCTTGTCAACGGTAGAGGTGGTAGGTTGGTGAAGAGGGAGGAGGGAGATTAGGGAAGAGAGAAGATAGAGAGGCAAGAAACCAATATTCCAATAGCATATTGATTTTAGCTGGCATCCAGACCTTCTTCTGATGTTAAAGGAGGCAGAAGCCCCCCCATTCGAACTCTCACACCTGCTCAGGTGGAGGATTGAAGAGTGAAGGGCCTTTGCTTTCTATGTGATGAACGTTTCACCCCCGATCATTAGTCTTCCAAATCGATCGGGAGTGTGAGGCTCATCGACGATTTTAAGGAGGACGATGAGGTTGTTGGTGATGGAGAGTGTTCAGAGAAGCTCCATGAATAGGCCGTGGAGGAGGGTGTGGAGGAAGATATCCAAGCTGAAATATCGATGCATGCATATTTGGGTACTTCCGCGCTGAGGACATTATCGGTGGACAAACACTTTAGAAAGAGCATTGTGTGCACATCCTCTTCGATTCAGGGAGTACACACAACTTTCTAGATGAGAGGTTAGTAAGGAGATTGGGCTTGGCGCTGAATCGATCGCGGGGTTCAATGTTGCTATTGGAGACGGCACAAAGCTTCGGGCGGAGAACTGGTGTCGCCGGGTCACTATACGGGTGCAAGGACATGATATAATTGTGGACATGTATCCGTTGGCACTGCGAGGAACAGACATTGTCCTAGAGTCTTTCAAACTCAAGAAAAGTAATCTTAGACTAGTTTAGAGACTCAAGGTAATTGAACCAGAAAGAAATCAATTTGAGGAGAAGTATAAATTGGAACTTCAACGTGTCAAAAACCTTACTCAACAACTTGATGAAGCTAAAGATAAGATGAAGTCTGATGAAATTGAACTAGAGCAATTGCAAAAGGAAGTGACATTTCTAAAACGGAAGAACAAATTTGACGAGATTTTAAATGCTCAGATCTCTGAAAAAGATAGATATGGAGTTGGATACACTAGTAATTCTAATAATAAAAAGACTATTTTTGTTTCTGCAGGTCTACAAAAAGAAGAAAACTTAAGACCATCATGATACGATCTGCCCTTTAGCTAAGGTTCGATCTCTTCCAATTCTCAGATCTGGACTTATTCTGGTATGGAACTTTGTAAATAGATCTCGAAAGATACCGCCATCGGATCAATGTGAAATTTTGACATTTCGTAGCCCCAGAAAAGAGCTTTCCAGCAAATCAAGTTTCAGGTCGTCCGATTAGTTGATGAACGTCATAGTGGTCTCATCAGGATCCGTGGATGGAGGCACGAGATCCTAGGATGATGGTGGTTGGAGGTGGACCGGCGTTTGTCGGGTGGCACTCATGAAAAGTGGTGATGGAAAGGTTATGGTTGATGGAAGGGTTATGGTTGGTAGAAGCGGCGTCGCCGGGGATTGAGAGAACGAGAACGAAGAAAACGAATGAGGCAAGGCAAAACTTAATTCTTCAATAATAATCTTTTGATTGCCATCCACATCCCTTTTCGAGGCTAACCCAAACAACTCAAAATGAACCCTAAAAAATACAATTTCGCCGACCACATTCGAACGCACCGAGTTTACTCTTCTCTGGATTTGCGAACGCGTTGCAGGCGTTCGAACGCGCCTGTTTCCCACTTCTTTGGATTTGCGAATGCGATGCAGGCATTCACAGTGCGTTCGAACGGGGCGTTTGAATGCACAACCGCGTTCACAACCGCGTTCGAACTCACTCCACCCGCGTTCGAATGCGACTTATAGAAAACTTATTTTCTTAGAAGTTAAACATTAAAACAAGAAACAAAGACACTCCTAAAGTGAATCCATGCTCGAGATGACATCGGTGAAGTCCGAATCGTATCAATCCACCACGTTTCCGCAACCTTGTCCTCAAGGTCTGAAATTTGGGAAGCGATCTTTGAACTCTGACTCAAGCTCCTCATGATATGATCTTTTCCTGCCGCTATGGTTGGTTGAGCTTGATTGCGGCTTCCTTGGCTCGTCCAACTCTGTTTTAGGTGTAACTTCATGGCCCTGTGTTTGTCTTCCATAAGCACCACATCTTCGAAGGCCTCCTTTAAAGTTCTAGGCCTTAAAGCCTTCACATCAGCTTGTATGTCTCCCCGCAATCTGGAGATGAAGGTGCTGCAAATTTGTTGATCCGTTCATGGTGGATGACATCGGCTACTTATCCTCTCGAATTCTTCTTGGTATGCTCCAACCGTGGTTTTTTGCACCGTCTTTGAGAGGAAAGCATCAAAGTCTTCATATCCCGATGCTCCAATTCGCCGTGATATCAGCACAAAATTCAGCCCAAGTATCAATAGCCTCATTGGCATTGGCTGCTCGAAACCAATGAAGCGCCGTATCCTGAAGGTGGAAGCTCTCAAGTGTCACCTTGAATTCTTCCGCCGTACCTTGGTATGCGAAGAATTGCTCCCCCCTATACAACCAATTGATCGGATCGCCACCTTTAAACTTGGGGAATTCGAGACGCACGATTTGTTTACGGATGCCATTGTCTCGTTCCGGATCATGTCCAAGTCCTTGTCTAATAGAGGAGGATGCACCATGAAGGGTTGACGATCCCGGGTGTGGACTTGCATTGTGGGGTCGATGGTGCGTTCCCGTTCGCCATGGCTTCCCTTGTCGCCCGTAATCCCCACATCATCTCCATCATCATCTAGTTGTTGATGGCCATTTGTTCGGATAGAGACCCCAAAACGACTTGAACACTAGGTTCTTCCGTATTCTGATTAGATCGGGTGGTTCCGCAGGTGGAAGTCCCCGCAACAGTTTTCCCCTCCTCTATTGGGAGAATCTCTTCTTCATCTTCTCGCCATGCCGCTATGGCTCTGGTAGTCATCATAGGAAGTGCTTGTCCGAGGAATGGTGGCTCTGATACCAACTTGATACGATCTTCCCTTTGGCTAAGGTTCGATCTCTTCCAATTCTCAGATCTGGACTGATTCTGGCACAGTACTTTGTAAATAGATCTCGAAAGATACCTTCGTCAGATCAACGTGAGATTTTGATATGTGGTAGCCCCAAAAAAGTGCTTTCTAACAAATCAAGTTTTAGGTGAATCGGATAAGGGGATCTCGAGATATCATCCGATTAGTGGATGAACGTCAAGGTGGTCTGATCAGGATCCGTGGATGGATGCACGAGATCCTAGGATGATGGTAGTTGGAGTTGGACCAGCGTTTGTGGGGTGGCACCGGTGAAAAGTGGTGATCGAAAGGTTATGGTTGATGGAAGGGTTAGGGCAAGTGTTGGATAGATTGGAAGAAGGGGAAGGAGAGGGTCGCCCCTAAGGGTCTAGGGTGATTGGCCGGTCGAGGGAGGTTAGAAGCGGCGTCGCCGGGGATTGAGAGATCGAGAGTGAAGAAGACGAAAGAGGCAAGACAAAACTCATTTCTTCAATAATAATCTTTTGGTTGCCATCCACATCCCTTTTAGAGGCTAACCCAAACAACTCTAAACAATACAATTTCGCCAACCGCGTTCGAACGCACCCGACCGTGTTTGCTCTTCTCAAGATTTGTGAACGCGATGCAGGCATTCACATTGCGTTCGAACGGGGCGTTCGAACGCACAATGCACACTCTCACAACCTGTTCACAACCGCGTTCGAACTCACTCCACCCGCATTCGAACGCAACTTATAGAAAACTTATTTTCTTGGAAATTAAATATTAAAACAAGAAATAAAGACACTCCTAAAGTGAATCCATGCTCGAGACGACATCGGTGAAGTCCAAATCGTATCACATCAACCATATTTATAAAGCAATCCTAGATGAACGTCTCAAAGTTGAAGTTGAATCAACAAACTGCTGAATCTTCAACGGCACCAAAGGTAATTTTAGACATACTCCTCAACAAAAAGTGAATAAAAAAAAGGGTTTATTCTGACATACTTTCATTGTCGCATTCTAGGTGATATTCGACCTTATTATAAATTTCTACAAAAACCTAGGAGTGCCTTCATTTATGGGGTGAATAACAAAGGCCGTATGGGTTAAGAAAAGCGATTTGAAATGTTATGTTGTGCATACTGCCTTGAAAGCTTTAGATTCTGACTTATGATATTTAGACAGTGGCTGTCTAAGACATATGTTAGGTGACAAATTCTTATTTTCTAATCTCAAAAAACATGAAAGGGGAGTTGTGACATTTGGAGATGGTAATTCATCCAAGGTAATAGCTAAGGGCAAGGTAAGTACTCCAGGTTTTCCTATTCTTGAAAATGTCATTAATGTTAAAGGCTTGAAAGCAAATATACTGAGCATCAGTCAATTTTGTGATGAAGATTATTAGATAAAATTCTCCAAAAATGATTGTACTATTCTATATCATTAAGATAATGTTATATGTAATGGATCTAGAATATCTAATAATTGTTATGTTGTTAGAACTTCATATAATCTGAAATGTAGCAGTGCTTCTTTTAACATTGCATATCTTTGGCATCAACGTCTTAGACAGGTGAATCATGAGGAATTATTTAATTTGTCCAAACAAGAAGTAGTAAAGGGAATACCTAAGTTGAAGAAAATGTCAAAAGGTGTGTGTAGTCCATGTCAAATTGAAAAATAAATTAGAATCTCACACAAGAAAGTAAATTCAGCAACCACTGATCGTGTGTTACAATTAAAACATATGGACTTAATGGGACTAACAAAAACAGAAATTCTTGGAGGTAAACGGTATATATTCTTAATGGTTGATTATTACTCCAAATATACTTGGGTTGCCTTTTTCCGTGAGAAATCGGAAACTTTTAAAGTTTTTTAAATCACTATGCTTGAAACTGCAGAATGAAAAATCTACTACCTTAGTTAGGATTCGTTCTGATCATGGTAGGGAATTTGAAAATGAAAGTTTTCTATATTTTGTGATTCTCTTGGTATTCAGCATGAATTTTCAGCTCCTATAACTTTACAACAGAATGGAATTGTGGAGAGAAAACCGTGTTGTGTAGGAAATGGCAAGGGTTATGCTTCATGCTAAAAAGGTTCCTCAAAGTTTTTGGGCTAAAGTGATCAATACAGCGGTACATGTGATAAATCGTGTTTATCTAAGACTAAGTACAAAAATGACTGCATATGAAATTTGGAAAGGTAAGAAACCTAGTGTTAAATATTTTCGAGTATTTGGTAGCAAATGCTATATCTTGCTTGATCGATAACACTTGACTAAATTTGACTCTAGGAGTAGTGAGGGCATCTTCTTATGGTATTCTAATAATAGCAGAGCTTATAGAGTATTCAATCTTAACACTTCTACTATTATGGAATCTGCTAATATTATTATAGATGAAACCACTGCTCACAAAACTAAAGTTACTCCTATTTTTGTTCCTGCAAGCATACGTGACGAAGACATAGAAAAAGAGCCTATCAATTAGGAAACAGGACGAGGACAAGGTTGAAATGAACAAAGATGACTGTAGTGTACTAGAACCATCAGCTAAAGTGAAACTAAATCATCCACTATCACAAGTGATTGGAGACGTGAATGAACCATTGAAGACAAGATGACAAATCCAAAATGAGTTATCGTTTACTTGCTTTGCTATACATCTACTTTTGAACCTAAAAATGTCAAGGAAGCATTGATAGATGATTTTTGGGTCAATGTTATGCATGAGGAACTAGAGCAATTTCTAGAAATGAAGTTTATTTGGTTCTTAGCAATTGCTAGAAATTGCTAGAAATTTCTAGCAATTTCTAGCAATTTCTACAAAAACCTACAAATATGAACATAATTTGAACAAAATAGATATATAAGAATAAAAGTGATGAACATGGCAATATAGTTAGAAATAAATCTAGACTAGTAGCATAGCGATACACTCAAGTTGAAGGTATAGATTTTAATGAGACATTTGCACTTGTTGCTAGACTAGAGTCTATTCGTATACTTCTTGCCATTACTTGTCATTTAAATTTTAAATTGTTTCAAATGGATGTTAAAATTACTTTTTTGAATAGTATCTTGAATGAAGATGTATATGTGGAACAACCTAAGGGTTTTGAAGATCATAAATTTCCTTCTCATGTGTTTAAATTGAAAAAGACTCTCCATGACCACTTTTTTAGTGGATGTAGGGTTCACTCGAGGGGGAGTGCATAAAGCATTGTTCATTAGACGTGAGAATAAGAGTTTCGTTGTGGCACAAATATATGTGGATGACATTGTCTTCGGGGCAACGAGTTAATCTTTAGCTAAGGAATTTGCAGATCTCATGCATAGTCATTTTGAGATGAGCATGATGGGTGAGTTGAATTTCTTTTGGTGACATTAAATTACTCAATTGGAGAGAGGGATTTTTATCGCTTAAACCAAGTATGCTAAGAATCTAGTGACAAAATTCGGGTTAGAAAATGCAAAACATGCTAGAACTCCTATGAGTACAACTACCAAACTAGGAAAGGATATTTCAGGAAAAAGTGTTGATCAAACACTATATAGGAGTATGATTGGTAGTCTTTTGTACTTAACTGCTAGTAGACCAAACATTGCATTTAGTGTGAGTGTGTGCTAGGTTTTAGTATGAACCTAATGAGATATATTTGCTTGCCGTGAAACGTATCATAAAATTTGTCAGTGGCACAGTTAATTTGGGTATCTGGTTTACTTATGACTCGGGTGCTTTCATATCGGAATACACAAATTCTGATTTGGCAGGTTCATATGATAACAGAAAAGGTACCTCAGGTGGTTGTTTTTATGTTGGAAATAATCTGGTTGCTTGGCACAGTAAGAAATATGACTAAATATCTTTATCTATAGTAGAGGCCGAGTACATTGCAATGGGTAGTTGTTGCTCTTAGTTATTGTGGATGAAACAGATGATCAAAGATTATAGCATTGAACAAGATATTATGGTACTTTATTGTAACAATATGAGTGCTATTAATATATCAAAAAATTCTGTTCAACACTCACGTACAAAATACATTGATATCCATCATCATTTTATATGAGAGTTAATTGAAGACAAAGTAATAGCGCTGGAACATGTTGAGACGGAAAAATAGTTGGGGGATTTATTTACAAGCCTTTGGATGTACAAAGATTTGAGTATCTTCGTACTTCTTTAGGGATTTGTGTGCTTTAGACTGATTTCTTTAGGGATTTGTGTTTGGTTTGCGTGTTTTTATTTTTTTATTTTTTTAGATTTTTCTTTTACTTTGAAAATTTTTGTTTTTTTTTTCTAGTTCTAGATTGTATATAAGTTATCTGTTGAGAGTTTTTTCAAAAAAAAATGGTGCACTTCTAGATTCAAAAATATATTCTTGACATATAAATATGACATTTTCTTGATTATGAGTTATTATAGTCAGTTTTGTCATCTTGTAGTATATTGTGTCATTTCTTATTTATTCACTCTCTCGACTTATGTAATAATTAAATTAAATTTAATGCACTCATAATGTGTGTATATTCTTGAGTGAGCATGACATCATGAAATATTTTCTTAGATAGCTCACTATTGACTTTGATTTACACAGTTTGACCTCATACTTAGTCATTAGTAACGTGTTCATAAAAGATCAATGAAAAGGGCTACAATGAGTTAATGTGTGATACACTTAGTTAGGATCTTTCCTTATTGCATTAGTTATTTATTTTCATTAAAATAAAATTCTTGTAGGTTGCGTTCGAACGCCCTTGCAAACGCCTACATCAGGTTCGCAAATACAGAGAACGCGTATAGTGCGTTCGAACGCTGTCGGGCGAGTTCGAACGTCTGCATCACGTTCGCACATACAGAGATGGAGTGTTTGGTGCATTCGAACACGATCAGGCGCGTTCGAACGCGATCGACGGGAATCCTCTAGAATTAGGGTTACATATTATTTTAGGACTTGTTGGCTAGCCTCTATAAATATGTGGATGGTAGCCAAATTCATTATGCAATTAGATTATTAATTTCTTGCCTTCTATCTTCTCTCTAGACTCTCTCCCTCCTCCCTCTTCACCATCCTTCCACCTCTACCGTTGGCAAGGTTTCTCCTAACTTCTAATCTCACTCGACTGTCGAGCCACCCATATTCTTTGGGATCTCGACCACTTTGTTCCCTTCATCGAGCCACTCCTAACTTCTAATCACATCCACCATCCACCTTCATCTTCATAATCAATTATCCATAACCCTAACATCCACTCCATCCGTCACCACCACCATCACTCACGTTATTCTGTATTTTCGTGTCTGCTACAGTTCGAATCTGTGAAGGGCATAAATACGAAAGTTGTAGATCGGGAAGTTATGAATCTAACCCAATTGTTTTGTAATTTTATGACTACTGAAGAATATCTGACGAATATTTTCCCATGGTTGCGCGGACTGATTCTTATAATACATCAAGATCTTGAAAGAATCATTACGTAGCCTATCTTTGGTACAAGAACCCATAATTTTGGTATCAGAGCTTGTTAATTGGTATCAGAACATATAAAATTGGTATCATAGCTTATCATTGGTATCATAGCTCATTAGTGTAAAAGTCAACTTGTTTAGAGTCCAGTTTGACTCAGTACGTTGCTTGAAATTTTTTTAAAAAAAAATGATATATACATATATATGTTTACACATTGTTCATTATGTACTACAAGAAAATGTCTACCCAATCATGTGTGAAAGCCATCATTGCACCTATATGATTTCAGTGAAAAAAAAATACATAAAAAATTCCTGTCAAGTTCTGGAGAATAAGTGAAGTGCATAATTATAGGCTAAGTCAGTTTGACTACTGTGTTGCATCATTGTTTATATAGGAAATTTTGTTTAAGAAGATTGTTTTATGTTGTCTATGCTCAACTTGCATATGCATATTGTTGTGATCAATCAGAATTAATTTATAATTTGAGTGATGTATTAGAGTTAATCATAATATGCTCTTGATGATTTGATTGATCTCTGTATGACTTATTTCATTTGATTGTCATATTTATGTCTTGAATCTATTCTGAATTTTTAGAAGTGCATCTCCAAAAATGTTTTAGATTTTTTTTGATTTAAAATTAAAAAAAATTGCATTCGAATGCAATTTTTTTGAGTTCGAACGAAGCGACTAGCGCGTTCGAACGCGCGGACTGGTGCGTTCGAAAGAACTCGGGGGTTCTATATATATTGCGTCCAAACCCAGGGTTTCATCTTCCTCCTTATCAAACCCTAAAACCCTTTCTTTTCCACTCTCCCAAATCTTCAAGATCTTGACAGTTTTTACTATATCTTTCACTCCATATTCTCTCAAAGGTTATTTCCCCTCCGGATCTAGTGCTTTTGGGTTGAGTCTTCAAGTTCTTCATCACTTTTTACGAGGTATGATTTGTGAATACTTTCTTATTTTTTGATTCAAATTAGCCTCTAGATCTTGGTTGATTTCATGCGTTTTTAAGTTCTGATCATGATAGAGTTTACATCTTGATGTTTCTTGAGCAATTGAACGTGACAAACTTGTTTTTTCTAGTGGAATATGGATTTTACTTAGGGCTTTCATGGTATCTTGGATTTTTTTTTCATTTTTTTATGCTTTGGGTATGTGTTGGATGTTAAGATCTATTTTTCTATAGAATGCCTAAAAAAGCAATCGTTTCTAAGAAGCCAAAGCTGCCTTCTTTGCCGTCATCTGTCCCAAAGTTTTCTTCATCAATTACTGTAGGAAGATATAAGCATAACTTTGGAACTCATCTTATAATTTGTGAGAGGTCTGTAGTCATCTCAGATTTTGCATCGTTGGGGATTGAGAAGATGTTTACTGAGCGAAGGTGGCTATCAATATGTAAGATGGATGGGACAGCTTATGTGGATGTTGTCCGTGAGTTTTTTAGCAATGCTACTATTTTGGATCTGTGTATACGGTCAACAGTCCATGGTGTATCTATGTATTTGGACTCTGATGTCATTCGTGCAGAGTTTCAACTTCCTGATGGCGATTTCGAGTATCCCTTTTCCCTCTTCCTTCTGTTCAGAATTATGCAAGTGACATTTTAATACAGGGGAAAGAGTGGATAGGTAATATGATGCCTCATGCCAAACTGACATTTGTGGCTCGCATGTTACATCTTATTTGTCTATACAATGTCACTCCAAAACTCGGCATTCTAGTATCAGTCAGGATTGGGCGTTCCTCCTTCATGCAATGCTATCAGGCGTCTCCATTGACTTGGCCACTATTATTTATGATACCATTGTGATAGCTGCACAAAAAGATGCCCCCCGTGAATATTTGTCGTTTGGGATCTTCATCACTAAATTATGCATGCAGAGTGGTGTGAGAGTTGATTCCTCAGAAGCTTCGGTTACGGCTCAAAAACCTTTGGATCGGATCATCATTAAGAGGAATCAAGCTCATGATCCACCATCTCCTTACAAACTGACCTCCTCTTCCGCCGTTGAATGTCGATCACACCAAGAAATCTCTTCTGAGGACAGCTCCGATGATGAATCATATCAACTTGAGAAAGAGTTCCAGTTTATGATTGAATGGTTTGATCATATTAGCACTCAAGTGCATGACTTATAGTTGGCTGTTGATGGGTTTTCTGCTACTGCTACAGAGATACGGGCTGAGCAAGCTCGTCAGGGGATAGTGCTTGACTCTGTGTTGTCTATCCTCCATCACCATTTTCCTCCTAGTGCTTAGCCTTTGGAAATTTGTGTTAAAACGTGGGAGAGTTAGTTTAGAAATCATGTGTTTAGGGGGGAGTAAGGAGTGAGTGGCATAGTGAGTTGTATTTGAGTTGCATAGTGAGTTGCATTAGTACCTATTTTATTTGCATTATTTGTAATGTGCTGAATGCTTTATTTAAACTGAACATGTGTTGCTTTGCAGTTTTGATAATTGAAGTTTAGATTGCATGTGTTTACTGTTTTTAAATTTGTATAATCTTAAGTTATTTTCACTTGATCCTGGTATGTTTTTAGTTGTAGGGACTGAAGTGTGATATCTTTTAAACTTGTTGAATGCTCATTTAGGACTCTTTCTAATTTTTGTAAACTAGATGTTTTGTCACAAATTGCCAAAGGGAAGATTGTTAGATTTTTAGTGTTGGCAATTGTGTACAAAATATGCTAAGTATTTTTATACATGTACATGAGCATTTATGCAAGTCTTGAAAGTATTTGGATTGAAGAATTGCAAAATCAAAGGAGAAGGTTTCTACGTTCGCACCGCGTTCACACTACATACACACCATGTTCGAACGTGCTCTCAGGAGTTCACACATACAGAGAATGCGTTCAGGTCATTCAAACGCGAGAACAGGTGTTCGCATATGCAGAGAATGCGTTCAGGCCGTTCGAACGCGAGCACAGGCGCTCACACATACAGAGAACGCATTCGGGCCGTTCGAACGCGTGTATAGGAGTTCGCACATACAGAGAACGTTTTTTTGCCGTTCGAACGCGGTCAAGGGTCGTTCGAATGCACCCTGCATATGTTCACAGCACGTTCACACATATAGAGGAGTGTTTTTGTGCATTCAAATAAAACTAGTGAAAATCAAGTCACCGTGTTTGAACGCACTTGGGCCCTTTCGAACGCACTTGAGAACAAGTCAGGCCGTTCGTCCTCACTCGGGCCACGTTTGAACGCACCTGCATAATATACAAATTTTGGACTTTCATGAGTTCCGATATGACTTCGATTTGGCTCTATCTTGGGTACATATATAAGCATTGTGATGCCCTAATTCTAGGGTGGTTGGTGAAGGCAATTAAAAGAGAATTCTTGAGGCTACATCGTTTCTTCTACCAACAAGGTCTATTTTTTGTACAACGCATTAAACTTTCATCTTAAGGGCCATCTAGATGAATGATCAATCTCAAGGGCTACTGATATTGGATATCAATCACGAGAAGCGGTAAATCGTGAGTTCTAGCAAGCAAGACTGAGAGGAACAAAGTCATGGGTATTGACGGATTGTTTTGAGAGTCAGTCTTATAACTGCTACTATTCTAGTAATTGGTTTTGATCCGAGTTTGGATCCGTGATTTTTTTCCCATTTAGATTTTTCCACATTAAAATCTTGGCGTTCATCTTTACTTTATTTTTTTAATATTTCTTTCACTTTTACTTAAGCAAATAAGTGATATCATTACCTAGGGTTTAAATATATACATGTGTCTAGGTGTTTTTAAATAAGATAAATCGATTTGACTCAACTTAACTCAATCGACTCGACTGACATAACCTATGTGGTCGGATCGTAATAAAGTGTGTAACAAATCCCAAGAAGTTTGATTTACAAATAACTCACTAATAAAGAAAAGAAGAGAGAAAGAAAACTTGTCAAGTGAGAACTTCTTTCCTTCTCCAATATGAGCTGAACTAAATTGCTCTCTTTTGTATTCTTTGATTTGTTTTTCACACTCTTACTTCAACATGAGGTATAGACCTCCTTTTATAGGCTTGAGAATGTTCTTTTCTATTTAAAATAATTTGAAACAATAAAGATCAATTTGCAAAACATTTAATGTATGCAGATTTTGGTCAGATTTCTTTCTCTGCCTTCCCAATCTAACGAGAATTGCATTAAAAGGACATTTGGCTATAAAATAATTTGAACCAATAAAGACCAATTTGCAAAACATTTAATGTATGCAGATTTTTGTCAGATTTCTTTCTCAGCCTTTCCAATCTAACGAGAATTGCATTAAAAGGATATTTGGCTAAAAAACTCATGACTAAAAGAGTTAACAATGTCTAGAAGATGTCAACCTGGAAAATAGCTAGCTATGAATAGTCAATTTGTAGGCCCTATTGCACATAGGTAATATCTGAATTTTAAATATATTTGTATATGAAAATTATAGTATCAAGTTTACTTTTCACATAGAAAAACCGGACTGGTGTCAAGAATCTATTTGCCATAAATACAATTTTGTAATCTTTAAATTATGACATAAGTTTAAAAACCAAAACCTGAGAATTGATAATTATATATTATAATAAAGATGTAAATAAATAAGTCTGCTTTTCAAATAAAAAAGAATCACATTGATAGTTATGGCCAAAATACTAACACATGGTCAGAATTAATTCAGTTTTTACATTAAAAATAAAAAAGCTCCTCAATTAATAATTACTATTTTAACTTGTAAATTAATCAAAATAATATAACTAATTTATTTGTTTGTTATCATCAAAATCAAATAATAAACCATTAAAATCATAGGGCTAACAATCTGTCCCTTTTTTATGATGACAAACAATAATTCAAAATTATATTTTATTTTTAAATATCATCTTTTTGCTTGAATCAAATATTTCTCCCCGTTTTGGAATCGGCAAAAAGATAGAATAAATTTAAAAAAATATTGATATGAAATCAAAGGAAATCAAATAATTGGCTATAATATGTGATGACATTTAAGCGAAATCAATAAAGAGAACATAACTTCAAAGTCATACATAATATCTCCCCATATATATTAGTGAAAAATCAATAGATAACATATATTTATAAGTAAACTATTTTAAAAATTATTTTTCAAGAGGACTAGCATACTAAGTTCTCTTCTAATATAGCAAAATCTATCTTCACTAAGAGGTTTTGTAAAACTATTCGCTAATTGATAATCAGTGCTAACAAATTCAAGTTTAATATCACATTTTTAAATATAATCTCTTATAAAATATGCTTAGTTTTTGAAATTGATTAGCAGTTTTAGTCAAATTGATTGCACTTGTATTATCACACTTAGAAATATTAGAAAAATAAAATTCAAAAACTTCTAATTGTTGTTTCAATTATAAAATTTGGGCACAACAATTACTCCACAACATATTTGGCTTCGGTAGTAGATAAAGCTACTGAATTTTGTTTTTCACTAAAACCAAGATACAAACCTAAGAAATTGACAATAGCCACTAGTACGTTTTGGATCAGTCTTACAACCGATAAAATATGAATTGAGAAAACATGTAAGATCAAAAGGTACATTCTTAGGATACCATAATCCTAAGTTTTGAATGCTCAATAAATATCAAAAAATACATTTAACGGCTACTATGATTGAAATCTAGCACACATACAAACACTAAACATAATATCCAGCTTACTAACCATTAAGTATCGTAAAGAGCCAATCATATCGAAAATACTTCTTTTCATCTACCGACTTACCATTTTCATCTTTGTCTAGCTTCGTTGATGCACTCATGGGAGTTCCAATTGGTTTTGCATTTTCTATGGCAAACTTTTTTATTATATCCTTTGTATATTTGGATTGATTAATGAAAATGGCATCCTTTAATTGTTTAATTTGGAGTTGAAGAAAATAATTTAACTCTCCCATCATGCTCATCTCAAATTCACCTTGCATACACTTAGCAAATTCTTTGCACAAGCTTTCATTAGTAGCACCAAATATAATATCATCAATATAAATTTGAATAATAAGCATGTCATGATCTTTTTATTTTACAAAGAGAGTAGTATCTAGTTTTCTTCTTTTAAAATCATTATCAATAAGAAATTTATTTAATCTTTCATACCGTGCTCTAGATACTTGTTTTAATCCATACAAATTTTTTGTAAGTCTAAAAACATGATTTGAAAATTCATAATGTTAAAAACTGGGAGGTTGTTGTTCTACATAAATTTCCTCCAAAATATAACAATTTAGAAAAATACTTTTAACATCCATTTAATATAATTTAAAATCTTTAAAATATGAAAATGCAAGTAATATTCTAATTGCTTCAAGTCTAACTACTGGTGCAGATGTTTTATTAAAATCAATGTCTTCTTCTTAACTGAAACCTTGGGCTACTAATTTAACTTTATTTCTGTTTACGACACTCGATTCATCTACTTTATTTCAAAAAATCTATTTAGTACTAATTGAGAAATCATCATTTGGTCTAGGTACTAAGGTCCTAACATAATTTCTCTCAAATTGATTAAGTTTTTCTTGCATAGCTAAAATTTAATTTTCATCATTTCGGCTTCTTTAAAGCATTTTGGCTCTATTTGAGAGAGAAAAATAAGATTACTATAAATATTATGAAGTGAAGAGCGAGTTTCTATACCTTCCGATAGATTACCAAACATTCTGTAAAAATTAACCACATGAATGTAAATAGCAGGAGTTAGAGTAATATAGGATCAGCAAATTACTAATAGGAGAAGAATAATGTTGAGAAAACATTTAATAAGAACGCTAACAATACAAATAAATTAAGATTAATTTGCAAGACAAGTGCTATTTCTGATGAGCAAATGTATGAAGAGATATTAGACTATACAAAATGGAAATTTAATTTCAGTAAGGAAACACAAGCGAATCTTCACTCCCATCAATCTTAGCTTTGACTTGGTGTACACAAGATACAAGGAGCTCCCTCTTCCTCATTTTTAAACATATGACTTATTGTATCTTTCATATTTTGGAGCTCAACATATTTTATATTTCTCAGTTGTAGCATGGCATCTGTCTTCTCTATATTAGTGCAATTATCGATCGATAAATAATCAAGATCAGACATGGCACCGGTGTCTACTTTCCATTTCACCAGCTCATGGAGATCAATCTCCAGCTTCTTTAATTTACGGAACCCATCAGTAGGGAAGAGCAATCCCTTATCAAGGAAGGACTCCTGCCCTAATACGAGCTCGGCAAGATAAGGCTGATTCGCTAGCATATGAATGAACTCCTGACCCACCTTCGTTAAGACTAGTGTAACTGTGGTAAGGTTCGGAAGGACGAATGTCTCATGAGATGATGAAATATCCTCATTTTGTGTGAATTTCCCAAAAAGCTTCAGGGTCTGGAGGCGTTGAAGGCTAGGGATAAAAGAGAGGGAATTCCCTCGTAGGTCCAATAATAAGAGGTTCTCCAGTTTCTCAAGAGCAGACAGTTCTTTCTTGTCGGAGGAGCAAGAGAGCCTTAACATCTTCAAGTATCGGAGATTGGGAAACTTCTCGAAATTCACCAAACTACTGTAGACTACACCTTGGAGTGTTTGTAGGTTGTTCAACATGCTTACAGCTTTGGGAAGGGAGATTTCATTAGCAAGCACATGACGTAGTGTTTGAATTTGCCAAAACTCATCTGCAACCTTCTTGATTGTAGTTTGTGTTATATCCAGCGTTTGTAGATTACTAACATTTCGTATGGATGAAGGGACATTTCACAAGCCTGAATGTTTAAGTCCCAGGTACCTCAAGTGGATCATGCCTCCGATTTCGTTTAGCAACTTCTCAAGCCTGACACCTTTTAAATCGATAACTCGAAGAAACTTTGATCCGTGAAATGTGAACTTGGGAGAGCTACTTCTAGCTTCCTTGTTGAAGAGCTACTTGAGAGTTTTGACTTTTTGTTGGATTGCTTGTACGATTTTTGGCTGGCAAGATTTCATGTGCTGCTTCTCCTGGTTTGGGTTGATGTCTGTCTCATCAAAAGCATCACATAAGAGAAAATGGAGTTTAGGGACTAATGTTCTCATGGACAAGTACTTGTCGACGCCATTTTGGAGAGAGAGTCGGCGCATGCTAGCTGGATAGAAGACATCAGTGTCATCATGAACCTCAAGGAAGCTGGCCTCTTGAGCTTCGGACCTTGCAAAAGAGCAGGTGCTCGTGGATGCTTACCGCCATAATATTTTCGTTGATGTCCTTCTCCACTAATTGGATCATGCACCTTGAGATCAATTCCTTCAAATATTCCAGCCCAAGCTCCTCCATGGTCTTTCCTTCTATTGTATGAATCCCTCGGCAATCCACAGAAGCACCAGCTAGTACCACAATTGCCAAAGGCTTATACTTTAATTTGCTCACAATTTTTTGGGTGCGACCCTTGTTCCCATGTTGAAATTTAGTTGTTCCAAAGACTCTTAGACAAAATAATTCTTCACTTTTCTCCTTAATAAGAGATCTGAGTTTTAGAGGAGATATATCTGGATGTAGCACGACATTCGATGTAGTGACTAGAATTCTACTGTCCATGCCGTAATCAGGCAAGGCATCTGTTAGGCAGTTCCAGTTTGTTATGTTCCTCAAGTCATCTAGCATAACCAAGTATGTCTTCCCTCGTAGGTACTCACGTAGTTTTTGATTGATTTCCTTTCCCTCTTTCTCTAGTTGTTGCGATGTGTCTTTGTGAGTTTACTGGAGAGCTGCCGAAAGATGTGGCTGAGCAAGTCCTTGACCTTGAAGGTCACTGGTACATGTACCCAAGCGCGATACTCGAACCTCTTCTTGATCTCCGGGCTCATGTAGACCTTCTTTGCGAGCGTTGTTTTGCCGGTGCCGATGTCTCTCATGATGGAGACAACAGCTCGCCGGCCATCAGTTTCATGATTTACAAGTTTCTTGGTTAGGGTATGGACATGATTTTCAAAGCCAACCACATGCTCCTCCAACTTAGACCTATTAAGAAATCAGCATTAATTACACAAGAAATATTTCAGTAGGGATCAAAGCATATTTCTATGGAACTAATCTAAAATATGAAAAATCAAGCTACGGCAGTTTGTATGAAAAAGTAAGATGATTTTGATCAGTTTTTTTTTATTTCACTTATTAGTAAAACTAACCCAATCATCAAGTATTACTAAGGTAAAATGTTCAGGATTCCATATTTTCTACCAATTAATAAGGACAAAAAAATAGATTTGGATATAGCTTTGCAAAGTGAGAAGAAAATCATGATCCTACAAAATCATAAATCATTTTATTTTTTTTCGTAGAAATGATTCAATGATAAAAAAAAACCTAACTAGAAAATGAAGTTCCTTAGGATGAATATGCAATCAGTCCGTTGGTAAATAAAAGTTTTTTTTCCTTGCTCTAACTGCTCCCACCAGGAATATCCCAAAGAGGAATATACCAATGAGGTTGCAATGAGGTTTTCTTATTTCATTGTTAAATAAGAACACCTCACCATATTAACATCTCACGAGTCTATACCGGGAATATCTCAATGAGGTATTTATCTGGGAAAAAAAAAGGATAACATCAGTGAATTACCACTGAAAATAGGATAACATCAGTGAGTTACCCATCAGGTATTTATCCCAATGAAAATAGCAGCTGATTTCTAGAACATTTTATGATCCATGATTGCTGCTCGACCCGCATCAAGCATAATGGCAATTCTAAAATAGACTTTTATTTTAGAAATAATTATTTATATATTTATTTTATATTCTGAAATAAAAGTGTAATAAGTATTTTTGTTGTAATATAAACTGAAGGCAAATATAAAAAAAGATGTTTTGTGTTTTTAAAAATTATAAAAGTACTTTTTAATTTGATACGTAAAGTAGATTGATGAAATTGATGGACTATTAAATGAGTTGGCTCCATGTATGCAATGCATGCATTTACATATGTGTTATCATTCGATATATATAGAATCCTTTTGTATTACACTACTATGTGGGCAATGCTTTAAAGACCGTTAGTTGTCCGATGTTTGATCCGACCCACGTAATGCTTGAGAAGCTATTGCTATGTATGCAACGGGGGAGAGGCCGTCTATAGGTATGCGTTGTTTGAGATCTCATTGGTACATGTGCAATGCTTTATAGTTACTCATATAATGCTTACTACATGTGCAATGCTTTTTTATGTATGCAATAGCTATTTGTACTATATATTAAGAAATTAGGTGCATAATACTTGAAAGATAGATGTGCAATACTTGGGAGGTATGCATGCAGTGATTATATGTAAATACAATATTCTTCATACTATTCTCTAAGTATTGTTTATTGTTCACTCAATACTGTTCATTTATTACTCTTCATTTGTCACATATACTCTCCATTATCCTGTTCTATTTGGTTTTGGCAGTAGAAAAGTTGGTTTCGGAAGTAGAAAAATGATACAAACAAATTATCGACATAAGATATTTCCTTAGCAGAAGGACAATCTTTCTAAACATGCTTTTGAGTTACGTAAAGTCCCAATAAAATCTGCATGTTTGTTTAGAAATTAAAACAAAAAACAAAATGGATCAACAAGGTACACAAGATTTTGGCAAAATTTATAGAAGGCTCGATATAAATCTCACGAAACATTCTTATTACTTGTTGTGATATTTTTTTTTTTGTTTACTAAATATATAAATGATTTAAACAATACGAACTAATAATGGGTGGTTAAATAATTTAAACAATACACATTGGTGCCTTGGTTTTGAGATGACTCTTGATCTTCTCAATGTCTTGGAGTTTAGATAACTTTTTGGGCTCTCTAGAAGTTGAAAAGTCAAGAGTCATGTAGTACAACGTATATATATATATATATATATTCTTATCCCATAGAATGACAAGCAAGTCAAGTAAGAAAAGTTTTTAATTTTTATCCACTTCATCTTATGCTAAGTATCAATAGGATAATCTTTTTCTGTTAAACTTTTTACCACCTTCCCCTAACAGTTTCCACCCATGTAGCTCAACAAAATGAGAAAAAGAAGAAAAAAGAGTTCATCGTACCCAAAGCTTCTATATATAGGAAACTTTATCAACACATCTATATTTTGCTTTTATTGTCTCAAAACCATCTTGAGTTAAGTTTAACCTAACTACAACTAATAGAATAGAGAATATTTATTAAGTTTAAAAACAAAATTAAAAATTACCTCTCAATTGACTTTAAAATCTTTTTCTCCTATTATTTTTATCTTAAGTAAAAAAATAACTTAAATAATATCAAGGCTATTTTGTATCTATTATTAGATTAACTCATCTATATGGTCACTGACTATTAAGAAAACTAATAGTAAGATGTTTTTTGAAGCTTTAAAAGAAAAATATATCGATATAGTGTGAATAATAAATAAAGATAAAATACAGAATGGTTTTGATGAAAAAATTTATAGAAGAAATTGAAGTAAGAAATTGAAGTAAATAAGTGACTGCATTGGTAATAGGAGTTGTTGACCAAAATAGATCTATCTTTTTAATTTAATTACCGAAATAGTTAACATCTCAATTTAAATACTAAAATTGGTCTATTTTACTATAGCTATAAATAAAATATTTAATTATTAAAAATGCTTAACTGTTAAATATTTTTCTACTTTCCTAGGCTAAGGGATACCGAGTATTATCTAAAGAGTTTTAATAAAAATACTGATAAGATTAGCATTTTACTTAAAAAAATACTGATTTTATCAACGTTTTCAATAAAATATTTAACAGTAAATATTTCATTTAGGACTATAGTACAATAAACCAATTTTAGTATTTAAATTTAGAGATGACCTATTCTGATAAATAAATTAAAAATAAATCTATTGTGGTCAACAACTCTTTGGTAATACCATAGCATCATGTTTCTCGAAAACAGTAAAGGACAAACGTATATTCGTACCATGGTGCAATTTCGCTAGTGCTAGAAATAGTCCACGACGACGGAATACTTTCGAGATTGTGTTTGGTCGTGTGGGAGTCTATTTTCTCAAGCCTTTCCTGGATGTTGTCTATGCCGTACCGATAACTCGTTGGTGCAACACTTGCAGCAGGGTAGCAATCGGGTCGGGTTAAACGAGTTCGGGTCGGGTCGGGTCAGATTTGGGTCGGGTCGGGTCGGGTCAGATTTGGGTCGGGTCAATATCACCCTAACACGAACACGACTCGATTATTAAACGGGTTGCATTTAGTAAACACGAACACGACCCGTTTATTAAATGGATAACACGACAGAACCCATGCTAACTATTTATTAAATGGGTTGGGTTAAAACGGCACGACCTGTGTAACCCGTTTAATAAACGGGTCATATTAATACGACCCGAATAATACAATAATATTTAATTATTTACTATTTTAACCCCATATAAAAATAAATATTTATCAATTTATACTATATAAATAATACATTATACAATAATATCTTTTCAACTCAAAATTTATACAACATAAAAATAATAATTCTAAGTATTAAGCCATTAACCCTGCATTCAATCCTAACACAAATAGAATCTATTATACAATTAACTAAACTAACACAAATAGAATCTATTATACAATAAACTCTCAGTTATACAAACCATTAACCAACAAATCCTAACACAAATCCTTAATTACAATAATAAGTCAATAACAAATCCAACTCCTCGACAATAGAGATCAGAGACCGACGGCGATGGCACAGTAAGTTGATCGACCGACAGCGACGGCGATGGGGCGGGCGGGCGGGTGTGCAAGAAGGATGGTCATCCGTCGGAGATCTAAGGAGAGAAGGGCAAGGGTGGAGGCGAGGCCTCGAGCGGGAGGACCGGAGAAGATCGGGCCTTGGGATTTTCGTCGGAAGTCTGAGGAGAGGCAAGGCTACAAGAGGGTGGGAGGCCCGTCAGAGATGAGGAGAGAAGGCTACGGTGGCGATGAGAGCTTACCATTGGTGGCGGTGAAGGCGAGAGGGAGGAGGGGAAGAGATGATGGGATTTCGAAGAATTAGGGATCTAATGGAAGAAGACCATTAAGCCAATCTAATGGAAGCGAGAGCATACCGTTGTCTCCACCACCGTCACGGCCATCATTGCCCTCTCGGTCGTCGCACCACTAAGCCGATCTAATGGAAGAAGACAACGAGGAGACGCCTGCAGGTATGGGTAAGGGCCAAGGGGCGACGGCTGCGGGATTGGGATTTGGCCGATTTGAGAATTCACTCAAGTAGTGTTGGGTATTAGAGTTAGGGTTAAAAAATTAGAAATATGTATGTATATATATACATATATGTGGCGGGTTAGCGGGTTTGTGAGTCGACCCGACCCGACCCGACTCGTTTTCTTAAATGGGTTAAACGGGTAAAGTGGGTCAGTAGTATAAACCCGAACACGACCCAATTAATAATCATGTTAGGCAAGGTTGACTGTTTATGACTCGAACCCGATTAGACTAAACTCAAACTCGATTAACAGTCGGGTTATCATGTCGGGTTATCGGATTGGGTCAATTTTTGCCGCCCTAACTTCCAACATTTAAAAATAGTGTTAGTGCAGCTCTAGTACCCCAAGCTTTGCTGGTCCACTTGGTATCAAAAAGTAAAAATAGAGAAAAACAAAATTTGGTGTAGAGAAAATAATTTTTCTACGAACCATATCACTTAAAGATTGTATTAATGCTAAGCAAATTTAGGACCTTAACATGACTACTCTTAATATCCATCTCCCTTTCAATGATAACTGGTTAAATGGTGTCAGTTAAAAGAAGGAGAAAATTTACTGAAAGATAAACAAAGATTCATTCAGACACTTATTGCAAATTCCTTATGGCAATTGTGGAGGTCTAGAAATTCTCTCAATTTCAAGGCATAGCAATTCTCCACTTATAATTGTCAGTGATTTATTAGTATTATGACGATGGATTGTATCCTCCTCCACCTCTTATCAGATGGTCCCCTCCTTCGCATCTTTGGGTAAAACTTAACTGCGACAGTTCTTCTGACCCGACAATCGATAAAAGTGGAGGAAGCTAGCTTTTTCGAGATGCTGATGTTGATATTCTTTTCGCATATGGTGCTCCTATCAATAGTGAGTGTACTCAATATGGAAGCTTGGGCCTTACAAGAGTTGGCAACTAGACTACGAATTTTTTATTAAAGATATACTATTCCTCATTCATTCCTTCATGAAAGTAACCATTAAGCACGCCTTTAGAAAAAAAAAAAATTGCTGCTAATTGGTTAGCAAAGCAGGCTAAGATAACTTCTTCTCCTTTTGTGGATTGGCTTAAGAATGCCTGAGCTCTCCTTTATTTTATATCTCGATGCTGCTCATCGAAGGGGCAGCGGACTGTAATTTTTGGGTCACCTTACCTTCCTTTATTGAATTTCTAATTACCTTAAAAAAGAACAAGATGCTTTTTATCTCTTAATTCTAAATAGTGTTCGTGTTTTTGCGTTTGTTCTTGTATGTAAGTCATGCTGTCTCATGCATGTCGGAGATGGAAGGGTTGGTCTATTCAACAGGTTTAGTCCCTCCAGTATGACCAAGTAGTCAATAGATCAATTTAAACAGAAAATAATATTGTTAATATTAATTAGATAAATTTTCAAATAACACCTTAACATTTTAGTATTTTTGAGGATATTGGAACAAACCCTATTTTTCTCTATAGTTTTCATATAACAACATGCTATTATTTTAATTGCAATCATTATTTTTTTTCTTTGATTTGATTTATGTAACTCTACTACCCTTTGAAAAATTTATAACCTTAACATACCTTTTTTTAAGCCATATCCCTCCCTAATCCATTTTATTAAATTAAAAACATCATCCTAAATCTAATCACCCTACCAATGTTGATGTTTTAAAATTCTTTAGTATTCTAATTGGCCTCTCGGAAAGAGGGGAACTAGGATCCTTGCACTCTTAGTTGGTATCCTTTCATTTGAAAATGATTGGATTTAGTTAATTCAGGTGTCATATAGAATATAGAGAAACGGAGAGGCCAGATTATAAAATTATCAAATATGAAGTGCTAATAAAAAGTTGATAAAAATATAGGGTTTTATTTGAAAATCTTTATATAAATTATAATTTTACCGTGGAGTTTAAAATACCATAAAATCAGTTAAATACTACAGTATTATAAGTTTTCAAATAGGCTCTTAACAATAATATCGTATTTTTCCAGATGCTCTTTTATTAATTTATAACTTTTGCTTTCACTTTTAGCATGGTAAAATTATTTTTAGTACGTATAAGATGAGTATTTCCACATTCATAACAAAAAAAATATATCCTCAATCAAGTTAAAATAATTTAAAAAGATAACCACATTGATCTTGATGCAAAAAATTGAAGAATTATTGAGAGGCTTTTTGGTTTTATATATCTAAAAATACTGCATCTATAGATACAAAAATTAGACTGAAAACACTGTTTGATTTGGTATATATAATACACAAAGGTGGAGCGGGTTGCTTTTAATTTTTTGTATTTTTTACTAAGTATCTATATTAAGAGTGTATCTGATGGTAATTAATCATTAATTAATATTATTTTCTTCTGTTTTAAACTATAGGTCACGTTCTTTCTCTTACAAAATTTTGAGTGTCCACCAAAACATAATTATAGGTCCATATATTAATTATATTTTAACATCATATATTAGTTTCTAATTAGCCAGCCAATATTGGAAAAGTGAAGAAAAATTATATTATCTTCGTTTTTGCCATTTGCACCGTAAACTAATATATTTATATTTTTGCACTCTTATCCATTATATTCTTACTTTATAGTTTCACCATTTTTCAGTAAAATAATTGTAACACCCTTGAGCTTATTTTAGAGGACAAAGTCGCTACCACCTTTAGAAGAAACAAAGGCAAGGATGCAGAGTGAATGTATATTAATTATCTATTCTTCTCTGGCAACAACGTAACCATACTTTTTTTATTTTTTTCTTTCAGTTGTAACAAATATTTCTTCACTAATCTCTCTCTCTTTCACCTCTTTAACGGAAATTTTAGCTAAAACTTTTACCACTATACACCCTGTTATAATTGTTTTCCACATAGAAAGTGTTACAAGATTGGATAAACATAAAATATTCGTCTATTATGAATGTGAAAATACTCTTCTTGTACACATAAAAATAATTCACCATGTAAAAGTGAAGGCAAAAATTATAAATTAATAAAAGAGCATCTGGATGAATATGATATTACTATTAAGTACTTTTTCGATTAAAATAAGTTAATTATTTGATGGGCATTATTAAGGATGAAGAACTCGTGTTGATGTTTGAAATATGCCCAATATATCAAAAAACTATATGTTTAGTTGGTAGTAAAATGTATAATCATAGAGATGGACTAAGGTAATATTTGTAAATTCTATACATAAAATTTTATATTTTTTAAATATTCATCTTTAGGTTATGTAAAAATTTGCATTTTATAAATATTTTTTTTGATTTTATAGATATATTTGTGGATTCCATTGATATATTTTAGAAAATCGTAGTTAGTAATTATGAAATTTGTACTAAATTCTCTCGTTCATAATTAATAACTATAAAATCCAAAGTTAGTATATAGAATTTGAAGATACAAACTATGGATCAGGAGTTAATATTTATGAAATCTGTTATTGTCACTATATATATACAATTGAGTTTTATAAAATAAGTCAGTCTATCTATATTAGAGTGTATTTAGATTATCCTATCAGAAATCCATAGTTTTTAATTATGGAATTCATAGTTGTAATAATGGAATTTGAAATTAGTATCTATAGAATCTATAATCAGCATATATGAAATCCGAAAATATTAACCGAAAAAACTTTAATCCAAGATACGCTCTAATGCTAGTTAAAATAAAAGTAAGGAATATTTTTACTTTGTACCATGAGAATCCACTAAAAAACTCCACGTTTGAAAATGTTTATTAATTTTCTTTTGTTGTTCTATTGCTTAGGTATACACATGACTTGCTAACATGTGAGCCATAATAAACTATTAAGATATAACTAAAATGACTAATACAAGGGTACCCCATGATTCGACCTATATCATACAGATCATCGACTAATACAAAAGAGTACAAATATCAAATACTAGTACAACTCATCTTTACTCTAAAATATCTCATCAGGGTATCTCAAGGCGATATCACGTACTATAATATCTATGAGGGTTAAAAAGAAAGAAATAAAGAGAGTCATAAGCAAAAGGCTTAGTGAATAGACTTTATCCCGAATCAGTGATGCCAAACAGAGAGTAAATCATGTACTGGATAATATGAATCAGAAAGAGCATCATGTCATGAATGAATATGTGAATGTATCATCAATAATATAAGTGAACAGTAGATAACATGTCATGATTGATAAAAGTATATAATCCTCGACACTAAATAAATATGTCACCACGTCATACAATCATAATAACTCTTTCTCAAATATGACACATGATGCATGCCAACTATGATCATGCTATGATATCAAATGCAACCATATATGATGCATGTTGATAACTCGATAATCAGATAACCAAATGATAATGAAATCATATGCATTTCTCAACATCACAATCATCACCAACATCTTGATATAATATCATCATACTAGACCACCACTGTGCACAGTCAACACTTGGTACCCGTTCTCAACATCATGTCCGAAAGCTTAGAGCATACTCCGCCACTTGCAAGAGTATCTCAAATATAACCATACCTCGCCACCTGCTAATGTATCAACATCCATCTAGACCGAGCACCCACATAGTTAATAGAAACCTTGTGAGAATAACTTGCCACATATGCCCTAGCGAACGGTATGTGTCCGAATGTCTACTGCGCACATAGAATAACAACCTTAGACATAAGGCCAACAGGATCGCGACTATGTCGAGCGATCAATCATCTTTAGGCACGCCCTAACCCTTGCACCCACTCGGATATCCTCACGTTTTCTATTAACTATCCTATCAATCACATTTCATGTTTTCCTTCTAAATGACAAATCATATGCATATATCAAGTACGATAATAAGTCAATGCATAGCAGAAATTTAGGTGGAATAGGAATCAAGAGAAAATGATGCAATGTAGTTTTCAACTGTATCGTCAACATATGCATACTCATGCTAATCTATTACATGCATACTCATGCTATAGATTAACTCGGTATACAATCATAACAGTAGAATCATCTTCAATCATCTCTATATATATCACCAATGTACTCATATTCTTGATCAGCATAATCAAATGCATGATAAAATATGATCGACTGTAATCATCTTTAGATAGAATCATATAATCATGCTGAATGCCAAAACATGCATTTACATAATATATAATATAACATAATTTGAGAAAGGCGTCTAGGGGATAAGACTACTCACCACCACTGCAAATACCAAACAACCACTCATTCACGTTGCTACGACAATGATCAAGCCTCGATAGCTAAGTCCACGGGATTTTGAACACGGGTCAGAATCTGAAATTATTTAAGTAGTATGATGCTAGCCGTTTATTTGATTAAAATCCGTTCATTTAATATATGATGATTTAGAAGGTTTTAGAATTTCTACTTATCTTTGTAACTAGCTAGATTTTTAATTACAGATAAAAATAAAAATAAAAATATAGATGAAAACCTAACTATAATTATATCTTGATTAATTAGAGATTACTTTATAAAATAATAAATAAATGCATAACCCTAGTATTTTATTTGTTACAAAAATAACTATATTTAATAAATTAATAGAATTACTTAAAATGTATATCATAAGAATATTAGAATATAAATCTAATAATTATAATTTACAAATCTATCTATTACTCTAATATACATATAAGTAAATAAATAAATATAAGTATTACCTATATTTATGTGTAATAGTTTATTACTTAATTAATCATCAATAAACTTTAATTAATAATAATCATAATGATGAATATGTATTATTATTAAAATAAATAATGTCTAAATTTTGTATTAATTAAGACAGAAATACCTAAATAAAGAATAATGGATCACTAGTACTAGTGCTGGGCTTGGCCCAGCACTAGCTTGCTACGGTGCTGGGCTCGGCCCAGCATTGTTGCAAAAAAATAAGAAGAGTAGCACTTGACGAAGAAGAAGAAGAAGAAAAGAAGAAGGAAGAAGGAAGAAGAAGAAGAGAAGAGAAGAAGGGAAGAGGAGGGAGGTGCCGACCTAGGCTCGCGGGGAGGGCGCCGGCAGCTGGTGGCCAGCCAGCTGCCAGCCTCTTGCTGGCGGCTCGGCTCCGACGGGCCCGAGCCCAAAGTAAGAAAAAGAGAAAGAGAGAGAGATAGTGAGAGAGAGAGAGAAGAAGAGAGAAAAGAAGAGAGAGAAGGAGAAAGAGCTCACCAGCACTCGTGGAGGTGGCGGCAGCGGCGATAGGCCAACCTCGGAGAGAGAGGGAGAGAGAGAGAGAGAGAGAGAGAGAGAGGATCAAGAGGATCGAGAGAGAGATAGAGCGAGAGAAAGAGATATTTAGAGGGAGAGAGATATAGCCGGTGGGGGGGTTTTGGCGGCGGCTGCAGTGGCACTGGGCCCGCTGCGACCAACCGGTCGCAGCCGGATGGCTGCGGCCACGCTTGGGGGTGCGTGGCACCTCCACGCCATGCCCAACTGCATGGGCACGTTGTGCCCATGCAAAACATTTAGACCACGTATCTTTTACATCCGCCAATTAACCGAGTGACACTCATCGCTAGCAAGGTCCACATGGTCTCAAATAAGGGGTTCGGGATCTGAAAATATTTAAGTAACATAAAGTTAGTTATTTATCCCATTATAATCCGTTCGAGTGAAATATGATAATTTATTAGATTTTAGAATTTCTACTTATTTTTATAATTGGCTAGATTTTTAATTATAAATAAAAATATAAATATAGATAAAAAACATAATTATAATTAAATTATATCTTGATTAATTAGGGACTACGTAGTCATTACTTTATAAAATAATAAATAAATACATAAGCCAATTATTTTATTTGTTACAAAATAATAATGTATAATAAATTATTAAAATTATTTAAAATGTATCTCATAAAAATATTAGTATATAAATTTGATAATTATAATTTACAAATCTATATATTAATCTAATAGAGATATAAATAAATAAATATGAGTATTACTTATATTTATATCTAATTAATCATTGATTTTACATATTATAATTAATACTAATCATATTGAAGAATATATATTATTATTAAAATAATTAATGTCTAAATAATCTATTTGCATTAATTAAGAAGGAAAAATCTAAATAAATAACATTAATAAAATAAATAAATAAATAATTAATTAAAACACTGCCATTAGTGCTGGGCTCGACCTAGCATTGCCTCCTATAGTGTTGGATCGAGCCCAACACTGTGTAGAAAAAGGAGCAAAAGCCGAGGAAGAAGAAGAAAACGAAAGAAGAAGAAGAAGAAGAAGGAGAAGAAGAAGAAGAAGAAGGAGAAGAAGAAGGAGGAGTGGAGGGAGGTGCGGACTCGGGCCAGCGGGGAGGGCACCGGCAGCTGGTGGCCAGCCAACTGCCGGCCTCTCGTCGGCGGCTCAGCTCCGACGAGCCCGAGCCCAAAGCAAGAAAAAGAGAAAGAGAGAGAGAGATAGTGATAAATAGAGAGAGAAGAAAGAAGAGGAAGAAGGAGGATGCTCACCTACAGCAGCACGACGACAGCGACGGTCGGTCGGCAGTGGAAGAGAGAGAGAGAGACAGAACGAGAGAGAGAGACCGAACGAGAGAGAGAGAGAGGAGAATAAAAAAGATAGAGAGAGAGAGAAGCGGTGGGGGTTAGCGGTGGCTGCGGCGACGCTGGGGCCCGCCGCGGCCAGCTGGTCGTAGTCGGTTGGCTGCGGCGACGCTAGGGGGTGCGTGGCACCCCCAAGCCACACACCAATGCATGGGCACAAGGCCGGCCACACTGTGGCCGGCCATGTCGTGCCCATAACACAGATTTTTATTATTATTTATAGGATAGGTTATTATAATAAATTTGCTTCATGTGGTTTTGAGCAAGTTTAAGATGGGCACGCAACCTCCTTAATGCGACGTCTCTATCCATCAAAGCTAAGTCCACCTACATCCGATTCACAAATACCACTAGATCATAAGCGCGTAATATCGAAGCGGTACGTCCATACACCACCTCAAATGGAGTCATGCCATTGCTGCTATGGTTGGCAGTGTTGTAAGACCACTCTGCCTATGGTAAGAACTCCAACCATCATCTCGGTATTAGGGGTGTAAACGAGCCGAGCCTAAGCGAGCCGGCTCTGGCTCAGGCTCGGCTCGAAATTAGTTTCGAGCCTCATAATGTTGCTCAGGCTCGGCTCAGCTCAACCCGAGCCGAGCTCGAGCTGAGCCTAACTGAGCCCGAGCCGAGCCCGAGCAAAGCTCGAGCTCGATTAGAGGTGGTGGCGATGTGGGCGGTGGCGACATGGACAGCGGCTTGCCGAAGGAGTCGGAGACGGATGGAGGAGGCCAACGACGGAGGAGGAAGAGGAGGAGGAGGAGGAGGAGGCCGACGGCGATGGAGGAGGAGGCCGACGACGACGGAGGAGGAGGCCGACGGAGAGGAAGGCGTGGCGTCGTGGTGGTGGCTTGCCGTCGTTGCCGATGGAGGCCGACGGGGAGGGAAGAGTGAAGGTGATCAGGTGGATGAGGGTGAGAGTGAAGATGAGGGTGGGGTGGGGGAATTGAGGATGGGGAAGGTGGTGATGGGAAAGGTGAAGTAATTAATGAGGGTGGGGTAGGTGAGGATGATGAATATTGTGTTACGGGTGAGAATGAGTTAGTGAGGGACACGTGGCAATATTTCTGTATGCCACGTGTCCTTAGTCATATGGAGTCAAGCTATCGAGCCTATCGAGCCGAGCCTGAGCGAGCCGGCTCCAGCTCAGGCTCGGCTCGATATTAATTTCGAGCCTATTATGATGGCTCGGGCTCGGCTCAGCTCTGATCGAGCCGAGCCGGACTCGAGCTTCACCTGAGCCAAGCCCGAGCCGAGCCCGAGCTGCTCGTCAAGCCTGACAGCCCTACTCGATATCTCTCCAACAAAGCACCTCAAATACTCCTCAATATCTCGATTGACCACCTCGGTTTGGCTGTCCGTCTATGGATGGTAGGCCGAACTAAAGTTCAATCGAGTCCCTTGTAATTTGAAATACTCCATCCAAAAGTCGCTCATAAATACATGATCACGATCCTACACAATCGTGCGTGGCATGCCATGTAACCAAGAATCTCTAACAAAAATTTCAGCCACTGACTTAGCTGAAAATAGATGCGACAATGCAGAAAAGTGCACATACTTGCTCATTATATAAACTATCACAAAAATAACGGAATAACCATCGG